>NC_059389.1:27780000-27990000 GCF_019703515.2 Myxocyprinus asiaticus
TTTTTGTATTTTCAAAACATTAGTTGGTACAAACAAAATTTACACCTGTTCCCAACCACGTGCAAATCGTGACATCCGAACGTGTTGTGTTCTTTCAGGCAAACTGACATGACTACATTTTGATAGATGTGAAATTAAATAAGTAATGAAAAAATTTACTAATAATTAAATGAGTGAAATTAACCACAAAAAAAAAATAACATAAGTTTAAAAAGAAGAACAAGAAAAGCCTTGTTTCCTTTTTAAACCACATTTAGAAACATGTTTTTGCTGCTTGAATTATATTTTATTTTTTTCTCTCCTTTTCTCCTCAATTTGGAATGCCCAATTCCCAATGTGCTCTAGGTCCTTTATATATTTCTGTCATTTTTTATTAAAATATGTAATTCACAATGCTTCATGAGATTGTAGTCAGGAAACACATTAAGTACACAGTCTTGTACTTTTGTCTTTTTGTCCGATTGTCAAATACTTTTTTGTTACAAATCAGCGTTTGAAATGTTGTTATTCACCTGAGATGGTTGGTATGATTAATTTCCTATAACCTTTTTATAATGAAGGATTTATTCAAATCCATATGGGAAAAAAATGACAAATACTTCCAGAACCAAAAATATTATTATAGTGCTAATAAAATTGAAAACTTTATTTAGGTTTCTGTCTTCTATCTTTTTATTAGTAACATTACTGGCAGAAATTGTATTATGAAGTGTATGAAGCATCTGCTGATATTTAGTGGCAATTACTTCTTCTTCTAGCACTTCTTCGTGACAGCAATGGCTCAAATGTGAGTGTAAGGGGGTTCGAGGGAAAGGAGGAGGTGAGAACCGGCTTGAAAATATAAATAATAGTGTAATAATAAACTTAAAAACACACAAACATAAACACATGCAGGGCAGCTGCCTGTAATTCTCTCTCTCCCGAACTGTCATCCCCGGCCGCCTTTATCCCTCGTGCGCCCCATCAGGCTGATTGGGGACCGGGCATGCGTCATTCCAGCCCGGCCCCGCCCTCCTCGGCTCTACAGTGAGTGTTGCCACCTAGTGGACCCACTAATTAGTGCAAATAACTACAGGTGCATCTGCATTCTGCGCGTTCGAAGACGCATGGTTTGAAAAATCAGGCTGTGCACATTCAGCACTCGAGCACTCTACTGATGACGAGATTTGCATCATGTGTCATGTACACGGATGCTCAGCATTCACATCTGACTGAAGTATACTTTAGGCTTTAGTAGTGACTCTCAATTCCTTTAAAAGTCATTTAAGCTTTGAATTGCAGTGGACTCTTGATGATCAGGATGTGCCAAAACACAGTAATGTACAAAAATCGATATTTTTCTTGAATTGCACTCACGGTGTCCCTGATGAAGTGTCCATGTCTATTCTCTCATCAGGTGAGTCTGTTTGTTCCAGTGGCATACCTGCTGTTCTGGGTTCTGCTGCTGGGCTTCAGTCTACACTCAGAGCCACTGGTTTGTGGAGTGGGACTGGTCATCATGGTCACTGGAGTGCCCATCTATTTCCTGGGAGTTTACTGGAAACACAAGCCAAAATGCGTATATAATTTTACTGGTAAGTTTCACTGGAGAAATTGGAAATTCTATTTAAATTATTGGTTCTGTATAGATATAGACTGGTGGCCAAAAGTTTGGAATAATGTACAGATTTAGCTCTTATGGAAAGAAATTGGTACTTTTATTCACCAAAGTGGCATTCAACTGATCACAATGTGATAATGTAACTTCTTAAACTACTTCAGAGAGTTCTCATCAAAAAATCCTCCACATGCAGCAATGACAGATTTGCAGATCCTTGACATTCTAGCTGTCAGTTTGTCCAGATACTCAGGTGACATTTCACCCCACACTTCCTGTAGCACTTGCCATAGATGTGGCTGTCTTGTTGGGCACTTCTCACGCACCTTAAAGTCTAGCTGATCCCACAAAAGCTCAATGGGGTTAAGATCCATAACTCTCTTTTCCAATTATCTGTTGTCCAATGTCTGTTTCTTTGCCCACTCTAACCTTTTCTTTTTGATTTTCTGTTTCAAAAGTGGCTTTTTCTTTGCAATTCTTCCCATAAGGCCTGCACCCCTGAGTCTTCTCTTTACTGTTGTACATGAAACTGGTGTTGAGCGGGTAGAATTCAATGAAGCTGTCAGCTGAGGACATGTGAGGCATCTATTTCTCAAACTAGAGACTCTGATGTACTTATCCTCTTGTTTAGTTGTACATCTGGTCTTCCACATCTCTTTCTGTCCTTATTAGAGCCAGTTGTCCTTTGTCTTTGAAGACTGTAGTGTACACTTTTGTATGAAATCTTCATTTTATTTTGGCAATTTCAAGCATTGTATAGCCTTCATTCCTCAAAATAATGATTGACTGACGAGTTTCTAGAGAAAGCTGTTTCTTTTTTGCCATTTTTGACCTAATATTGATCTTAAGACATGCCAGTCTATTGCATACTGTGGCAACTCAAAAACAAACACAAAGACAATGTTAAGCTTCATTTAACAAACCAAATAGCTTTCAACTGTGTTTGATATAATGGCAAGTGATTTTCTAGTACCAAATGATCAATTTAGCATGATTACTCAAAGATAAGGTGTTAGAGTGATGGCTGCTGGAAATGGGGCCTGTCTAGATTTGATCAAAAATGACTTTTTTCAAATAGTGATAGTGCTGTTTTTTTACATCAGTAATGTCCTGACTATACTTTGTGATCAGTTGAATGCCACTTTGGTGAATTAAAGTACCAATTTCCTTCCGAAACAGCAAAATCTGTACATTATTCCAAACTTTTGACCACAATGATTTAATGCATTTATATACATAACCCTAACCCATATATGTAATTTTTAATTATTTAAATATAACTATTTATAATTATTTCATCATTATATATTAAATTATTGTTATTTGAGGGGCTCTCAGTAAATATTTATATAGCAGCATGCCATGTAATTAATTTGATTAAAAATTTGAATCAATTGACAGCACTATATATATATATATTATATATATATATATATATAAGAATAGGTTACCCAAAAATGAAAATTCTGTGATCATTTGGTACCATTGATGTCAAACCTGCCGCAACATGTTGGAAGTTTGAATGAGATTTTAGAGCTGCGGCAGAGAAAAAAAAATCGTATGGCTTCAGGAGACTTGAAATATAGTGCACAAGGTGTATGGACTACTTTTATGGCGCTTTTATGATGCTTTTTTGAGCTTGACCGTGACTTGTTTTTGTATGCTTTCATTCTATGGGAAAGAGCTGCTAAACATCTTTTTTTTTTTTTTTTTTTTGTTTCATGGAAGAAAATGTAATACAGGGTGGAACAATATGATGACAGAGTTTTTATTTTTTAATTAACTAATCCAACAAATGATTGTTAAAAATAATGATCGTGAAATTATTAAATGAGTTTGTGTATTAAATGTTATTTTTGTTACAGAGTGGGCTACGTACCTGGGACAAAGAGTGTTTTTTGTTGTCTTCCCACAAATTGACCCTATTGAAGTCACAGAATGGACTGACAAATCTTCCTTCACGAGCAAGGCTTCTGGACCTCTTTGAATTGTGTATTATTTTAATTTGCCTGTTTATTTGTTTAAAAGGGCAACTACAAAGGCTTGTAGGAGTAGTAAAACAAAAAATCAAACAATAACCGCCTCATTTATTTCAGTGGGGAATCTAGTGGTGTATGTTTCTAATGGTTTAAGTGGCATCATTTCAGAAATTATGGATTGTACCATTAAATTGCTTCAGTTTTTTGTTAGGTGTGTTTTTACAGGACCAGTGTTTCAAAACCCTAGAATTTGCTATGGTTGTTCATTTGCAATTGACATTCCTGTGTTGACACATGGGACATGTACAGTACACTTGTGAGGTCTTGCCAACAACATAACAATTTAAACAAACTATGCATGCCTCACTGATGTAAATACATTTGACATTTTTCTAACAATAATATTCACTATTCACAATTTTGGTCTCCAGCATGAAATCATAATATTACATCACAAGACATTTTACTGTAATTATTTTTATCATTACTATTTTCTTATTCTTGCATAGAAGGTTTTTTATTAAGACAACAGAGCAAGAGAAAAAAATCTTTAAAATACTGAAAAGAGGAATGAAGAGAATATATCTCTTTTTGGATGATGGCTATTAAAATATGAATAATAAAATTAGAGAGGTTTATGCTTAAAACAAGTGGAAACCATGTAAAAAAATATATATATATATATTATCTTTTAAGATATTTTTTTGTAAATAAAACATTTCTCAGGTAAATGTAACTTTAAAGGATGTTTAGATATTTTTTTAGTTACCAAAACAAAACTAGTGCTTCCAGACAGTGTGTTTTAGGGCCATTTTCTGATGTTTTTGTCTATACATGTTGGAATTTAATGAACGTGCCATGGAGTGTAATTAGTAAAAATAAATACTAGCTAATAATTTTGAAGACTTTGAAAGGTGTTGTATTAAGTATGTATCATACATGATGAAATAACAGTTATAATATAGTAAATATGAAAATATAAATTAACGTTTGGCCCTTAAGCCTAACTATAATCTGTAATTGTTAAGTTTGCTGCATTCAAATAATAATAATAATAAAATATAAAAGGCACCGCTGGGATTCGAACCCAGGATCTCCTGTTTACTAGACAGGCGCTTTAACCAACTAAGCCACGGCGCCGATGGCCTTCTATTACGAAAATACGATTCTTCCCAATTATAACAGTGAACGTAAATGCAATTACATTTGAGTATTTATTGTTGTTTTTTTATGGTTACTTAGAAGGTTGCTTGGTCTTTTGGCAGCTTTTATTATAAAATAAACGTAGCGTTAAAGACTTACTGTATTTAATACCATAATTCAAGAGAGACAAAAAATCTCTCAATGTGGGATGTGTAGCCTATTACTTAACTCATATTTCTGCTTACACGTAACAAAACAAATCGCGATTAATGACAATGCTGGAGTCTCAGCATTTTTCCTCAGAGTAACCTCTACACAACAAAAGTTTTAAGTGTGAAGTTTAAAAACAATCTTCTTACTGGGACGTGTGCTATCAGGGAAAATAAGGTGCAAGCAGTACTGAATGAACAGCTGTATCAAGAATCGACAGTTATATCATAAAAATGTTTTGAGACTTGTATTAGCCAATTATGCATGTCAGACAAAACGGTGCTGTTGTATACATAATCAAACTAACTAACTAACTAAATATGTCAATCAAATAAAAATATAGCTGCAAGCATCGATGACGGGTCCAAGCACCATGGATCCAATTCCACCCAGTAGCTTTCGGAAAACAATGCAAGGTGGAAACATTCATTTGGCACTTGACATTATTCTAAACAATTTTGAAGCAATTTGGGTAACTATAAGAGGACTATTTTAAAGTCTGTTGTAAGAGTCACACTTCCTGCTGCTAGGTGGTGGCGCTATGACCGTGACCCAAAATAGTCACATCCATGTGATTAGCCCTCAAGGCTACATACATCTCCATTTTTATCTAAATCACACATTGCACACAGAAGATATGAGACACTTCCTGTTTACCATTTTTTGCCATTAATTTAATGCCTCGCCATGGCAACACCATTCGATATATCAAAAATCTGTTCACAATTTAGCATCTTCAATGTCTTGGCATAATATTGTCTAAATGTGGTGACAGTCTCATGAATCCCCTAGGAGTATTTAAAAGTTCAGACTGCAATAATAAAAAAATCCAAAATGGATGACTTCCTGTTGGGCGGAGATAATAACTATAATTATGAAAGTTGTCCGGCTTGATGAGAACTACATATGTACCATTTTGGTGACTGTAGGTGAAAATGGGGGTTCTACAGAGGCTGTCTTACACAACCATTTTAAAGGGGGTGCTACAGAGCCCCCGCCCCCCACACGCCCATGTGTTAACTTTTGCCCAGTCCTAATGGCCGACGACTCTGATGTGTGTGCAAAATTTCATGAAATTTTAAGCATGCCAAGTGCCTCAAAAACACCAAAATATAGGAAGAAAGGAACAATAACAATGTATGCTTTGCCATGGCAACAGTATTTAAGATATCAAATATTCCTTTACAATTTTACATCAGCAGTGTCTTGACATTATTCTAAAGAATTTTGAAGCAATTTATGTAATCATAAGAGGGCTATTTCAAAGTCTGTTAAAAGTGCCATACTTCCTGTTGCCAGTTGGTGGTGCTATGACCGTAACCCATAATAGCAGCATCAATGTGATCAGCCCCCATTACCAAACATACAGCAAAATTTTCATCAAAATCACACAATGCACCCAGAATATATAAGGCACTTCCTGTTTCCCACTTTTCACCATAAATGTATTGCTTCGCTATGGCGGCACCATTCAAAATATAAAAAATCAGTGCGCAAATTAGCATCTACAATGTCTTGGCATGATGTTGCATGAATTTGGTACCAGTCACATGAATCCCCTAGGAGGAGTATTTAAACGTTTAGAGCCTTCGATTTTCAGAAAATCCAAAATGGCAGACTTCCTGTTGGGTGGAGCTAATGACTGTAATGCTGCATTCCATTCAACTCAGAAAGTTGGATTTTCCAACTTCCTACTGGGAAAAGTGCAATGAATGCCACCTGAAGTCGTAATTCCAACTTGGAAAGTCGTGCGAAAATTTTACAATCTGATTTCGCCGAGATGCAGGTGTGTGACATCACACAATCATGTCAGCACCCAGGAAGATAAACAAAATAAGTGATTAACAGTCACTCGTATTAAATAATATTGATAAATGAGTCAAATTTCCTGCATTACATGATATTAAAGCGTGTTTAACAAACGTTAGCAGAGTAGCAGGTGTTCAAAACATGGTAAATTATACTCTATTTTTATAATCGTGCACCTGCAGCACAAATGCTAGCATTGCAGATTGTTTCTGAATTGGGTTGCTAGGAGACATCTCTAGTGACAGTCAAACTCCTGCTAAGCTAACAGGAGCGTTGCAGTTTTGTTTCCTTTAACGTCATCTTCCGAGCATCTGGCAATGGAATGCATTTATGGTCGGAGATCGGAGATATCAAGTAGGAATATCCCACATGCGATTTGAATGGAACACAGCATAAGCATGAAAGTTGTTCGGCCTTTATCGCAGTCCATGTGTTGTCACATCTGGCTCCAAGTAGTAGCGTAACCAAACATCCGCCCATCAAGGTTCAGGTTCAAGGTTTATTATTTGTCACATACATATTACATACATGTGATGTAATGTAGTGAAATGTTTTTCCTTAGTTCCTCGTCCTACATTGCAACAACAAACAGAACCAACAATGAACTAAGAACATACACCCACATAATGATAAAAAAAAAAATAGAATAAAATATATAGACTATAAAGAAATAAAAGGTAAATAAATAAAATGTAGTAGAAAATATGCAAAATGGGTTAAGTTAGGGTTGTACAAATGTACACAGTATACAGAACTATACAATGTGCAAAATTTTTAGTTAATTAAAATTAAAATTATAGTGCAAGCTGTTTTGTTTCTGTGCGAAGCTGGAATATACAGACTCTCTGAAGTGTCCCCGTTCAGTAGCCGGACTGCCTGAGGATAAAAACTCCTCCTGAGTCTCTCTGTGTTGGTCCTCAGGATCCAGTAGTGTTTCCCTGATGGGAGCACTGAAAAGAGTCTGTATCCTGGGTGGTGAAAGTCTTTGATAATTCTCCTGGCCCTTGTCCTGCAATGCTGAGTGTAGGTGTCTGTGATGCAGGGGACAGAAGTCCTGATGGCCTTCTCTGTTGTCCTCACCACTCTGGACAGCACCTTTCGATCCTGGGCCGTGGTGCCTCCGAACCAGGCGGTGATGCTCCCTGTGAGAAGACTCTCCACAACCCCAGTGTAGAAAGCCCTCAGCACCCTATGGAAGACCTTGAACCTGGCCAGATGTCATAGGTGGTAGAGACGCTGGCGCACCCTTGTCACCAAGCTGTTTGTGTGTGCTGTCCAGGAGAGGTCTTCTGTGAGGTGGACCCCAAGGTATTTGAAGCAGCTCACCCTCTCAACTGTGGCCCCATTGATCATCAGGGGGCTGTAGTTCCTCACCTGTTTCCTCCCGTAATCAATAACCATCTCCTTGGTCTTGGTGACATTCAGGGAGAGGTTGTTATTGCGACACCATGTGGAGAGGACATCCACTTCCTCTAAGTAGGCCTTCTCATCATTGTTAGTGATGAGGCCTACCACCGCTGTGTCATCAGCAAACTTCACCAAATTGTTGGAGCTGTGTTTGGCCGAGCAGTCATTGGTGTAGAGGGAGTAAAGCAGGGGGCTGAGCACACAGCCTTGGGGGGCTCCAGTGCTGAGGATGAGCATGGAGGAGGTGTAGTTTTCCATCCTGACCACCTGGGGGCATCTGGTTAGGAAGTCCTGGATCCAGTGGCAGATAGAGGAGTTCAGCCCCTGGTTCTGGAGCATTTTGCAGAGGTGTGATGGGACGATGGTGTTAAAGGTGGAGCTGTAATCCAAAAACAGCATCCACACGTAGTTCCCTTTCCTCTGCTCCAGATGGGAAAGGGCAGTGTATAGGTTGTGATTAATGGTGTCATCTATGGACCTGTTGGACTGGTATGCAAACTGTAATGGGTCCAGGCAGCTGGGGAGGGAGGAGCAGACGTAGGTTCTGACCAGTTTTTCAAAGCACTTCATCACTATAGAAGTGAGTGCTACAGGACGGTAGTCATTCATGGAAGCAGGACGGGCGGTTTTGGGGACAGGAATGATGGTGGCAGACTTAAAACATGTGGGAACGACACATTGGTTGAGGGAGAGGTTAAAAATGGTAGTGAAGACTGGTGCTAGTTGGTTAGCACAGACTTTTAGCACATGTCCGGGGATGTTGTCCAGGCCGCATGCTTTTCTGGTGTCAACTTTGTATAGCACCTTCCTCACATCCAGTTCTGAAATGACCAGTCTTTCCTCTTCCCCAGCCAAACCCGATGGTTCATACTCACGTTTTTTCTGGCCTGTGCTGGTGCTGGTAACTTCAAACCATGAGTAGAAGATATTCAAGTCACTGACTAGGGAGGCACTGCCATTGTTTATAATGGGGGGCTTGGGTTTGTAGTCTGTAACAGTTTGCATGCTCTGCCACAGACGCCTGGAATCTGCCTGCTCAAACTGGGTCTCAATCCTGTCCTTATATTTCCTTTTGGCTTTCCTCACTGTTTTCCTCAGGTTGTAGAAAGCTGTTTTGTATTCGTCCATGTTGCCGGTCTGCAGCCTTGCATTATAGGCAGCTGTGCGCACGTTCAGAGCCTTCCGCATAGATTGATCTACCCATGGTTTCTGATTGGGAAAAATCTTTACATAGTGTGTGAGAATAATCCCTCCAATCAGAAACTCTGTATAGCCGAGCACCGCTGCTGTAAACTCACTGATGTCATCAGAGCTGTACTGGAACATCTCCCAGTCTGCGTCCTCAGGTGCACCTTGTAGTGAGGCTTGTGATTGGTCTGACCAGCGCCGCACCTCCCGCATCACCGGACCTTCCCTCCGCAGCCTTTGTTTATATTTTAGGAGTAGTAAAATGGCGGCGTGATCTGGTTTACCAAGTGGCTGTGTTTTTATTGCCTTATAGCAGTCCCTGTGTTGTATATAACAATGATCCAGCATCCTTTCTCCCGTATACTGCAGGTTATGTGCTGATAAAAATCTGGCATGACTTTCTTCAAGTTAGCCTTGTTAAAGTCACCAATAATCATCAATGCTGCACCCGTATTCAATATTTGTAGCAGTCCAATGTCTCTGTGTAGTGTTGATAAAGCATTATCTGTGTGGGTCTGAGGTGGAATATAAACAGTCACAATGATGGCAGAGGTGAACTCTCAGGGTAAATAAAAAGGACGGCATTTGACGGCAAGGTATTTCAAGTCCGGTGTGCATAATTCCATAAGATGACAGGTGCTCCCTGCACTGCCCCATTTGTCGTTGATCATTACACACACTCCACCACCCTGGGTTTTCCCCGAGTTCTCCGTCCTGTCCTTACGGTGAGGGGAGAACCCAGGCAGCTGTACAGCGTGGTCCGGAATAGATGGCATGAGCGTTGCAGTCCCTGAAGTCTTGCTGAAACTGTATCCGTGCACTGAGGTCATCCATTTTGTTGTCAATGGACTGGACATTAGCTAACAATATGCTGGGCATTGATGTGGAGTGTGCCCTGGCACATACATGGTTCCTCACTCCGGCTCTTTTCCATCGTTGTCGCCACCTTAGGAGAGTAAGTCCATTGTTTACCTGGCTCAGAATGATCTCCAGAGGCCATCTGTCTATGGACGATCACAGTTTTTCTAAATAAATTAAGCCAATTTGGATGCACTTGGCAGTAAACATTATCCATTTAATAGTTTCTTTGGATTAACTCAGCACTTCACCATGTGTTATCTACCACTTTAATATGTAATAGTATCTGAGCGAGGTGATTATCAGTGCAAAGTTTATCCCATTTGTAAATATAATACAGTTGTAGGCACTGGGACAGTTTCATCTAGTTCGGTAAAGTTGGACATATATTCACAGATTCGAACTTCCTAGATCAGTAACTCATAAGCAAAACATTGTTAAAACACAAACGATACCTCTTTCCAACTGTAGTACGGTAGACAACAAGCTACAACCTAATTTTCATAAAATAGGAGCGGACCTCAGAGAGATGAGTGCACAGGTACCGCCTAAAAACTGCAACACTGAAAAGCGATACTACAAAAATATTCAATAACTTTACTCTTATACAGTGTAGTGTCACCAACATCACTTCACTCATCAGTGGTCTTTAATGTTATTAGTTATAAGGTATTTATTACATTGATTACGTATTTTTCGATTGTATATATATTCCAAATTAATATTCCAATATATGACACTAGGGGGAGTATTACTGCTTCTGTACATCGATCTGTTGCCAACTTAGCGAATTTGTTGCTATATTTAGCAACTTTTCAGCCCCTTTAGTGACTTTTTTTTTTCTAAAAAGCACCTAGCGACAAATCTAGCGACTTTTTGGACAAACCTTATCTACTTTCCGTAGAAGAGTCACCAGTACTGCCCCGTGAGCGTGAGGTCTTGCTTTCCCGCCGCAGGCACAACTCTCTAAGAGGTGCAGCACATTCAGTTGACCGCACGGCAGCTGACACAGACATGAATGAGCTGCGCATGTGCAAACAGAGTTGCCAAGGACCAATCAATAATCTGTATGGTTTGCTCCTCCTTTGTTTTAATTTAAATAATTTAATTTGACCATTATTTTTCTTGCTTATCACTCACTGTTACACAGACTGAGACTGTGTGCTGTGTGAGAGAAAAAATAAGACATTCTGTCACTTCTAACTTTCTCTCCGAGTGATCATTTTACATGTAAATATAGCCAAAATCACAGCATAGCCGTTGTCTTTAACTGATGTTATAAAATCAGGATTTTAGCAGTGCAGAGCTTGGTAGTGACTACTGGTTAACATGTAGTCTTAATGGGCGGCGTTTCAGTCACTGTTTCATACTCGTTCCATTGTCTGACAACAGAAACAGAACAAATATGTACATAAGAACAGCTTTATTGGGAATTTGGCTGTATTAAAATACAGTATGTGAGCACAGAGAGTAGGAGAGAAGCAAACAGATGTAAAGGGCTGACACAAGGCAGAATGCAAATACAACGCAATGACATCACGAATATACTAATTAACGCATGACGTCATCTAGCGACATTTTGAGCAGGCTTTAGCTACTTTTCATTGAAAGTAGTTGGCAACACTATTATTAAATTTTTTTTTTTTTTTTTTTTTAATCCCCTTTTTCTCCCAATTTGGAATGCCCAATTCCCACTACTTAGTAGGTTAGGGTCCACATAAGAAGCATCTGTCTATGAAAGTTTGACAGTTTCATTGGTAGTTTCCCAACATCAAAACTGCACTTCAGTACAAACTCTAGTACACCAACCTGTTGAAATATAAATTTTAGGAA
Organism: Myxocyprinus asiaticus; assembly: GCF_019703515.2. NCBI lineage: Eukaryota > Metazoa > Chordata > Actinopteri > Cypriniformes > Catostomidae > Myxocyprinus > Myxocyprinus asiaticus. The sequence continues at coordinate 27,792,025 of NC_059389.1, forward strand.
AATATTCCACATAGAGTCCAAAGAATTTAGGCCTCCGTTTTCTTAGATATTACATTTTATTATTATTTTTTAGATAATGAGGTTTATTCCTCCATATAAAGTTAAAGAGCTTGGACAATTACATAAGGTTGATTTAGCGTCTGAACTAGGGAGTATGTTTTAGTCGCACCGAGATGACGTCAGACCGGAAGCATGTGCGGTACACACGCACACGTGTTCACTACAGCTGTAAATGTAGGCTGACGTTTTGCTTGATGCTGTAAGTTCTGCGCTTAAATCCTTTTTTTTCATCATATACATATATCTACAAGATTGGGATATTATCTCTGTAACGATAATGGCGTAGTGGCTTTATGTCTTGTTGATTAAATGCATTTACAATGGCATAACGGGTCTGGTGTGCTGTAAATGTTACCTAATGCGATTTGTGCATTTAATGGCTCGCCATGATGTGGTGATTACTTAAACACGGGCTTTAAAAGACACTGCCGATAATTTGCAACAGTTTATGTCCATAAAAACAGGATACCTGTTTACATTTACACCGATAAACTGCCTGATTGAATATTATCATCTGTCTGCAGCGGTTGGTGGATGGATGATCATGGCAAACAGTGTGGGCAGGTTGTGTTTTCAGAATAAGACTATTCTTGCCCCTATGGTGCGGGTGGGCACTCTACCCATGAGACTGCTGGCACTGGACTGTGGAGCAGATGTTGTGTACTGTGAGGTGAGAGATAGCATTTCCACTAATGCCATTTCACTACATTACTTACTGACAGTTAAAATACAGACATTAATATTACGTGTAAACTTCAGGATGCGTGTGCTTATTTCTGAGCTGTTTTGTTCAATCATTTTATTCATTTGATGTTTTAGGAGCTGATCGACCTCAAAATGGCTCAGTGTGTAAGAGTGGTGAATGGTACGTATGCATACGTCCACTGAAATCTTAAAAGTCACTGCTAAAATTGCTCAAAAAGTTAGTTAAATGCTTAATCATCATTTGTTTTCAGATGACACTCACTTTGCAATTTTGTTATCTAAAGCAACAACGTTTATATATCTTTATGTGTGACTTCCAGTACTTTTTGGGGGCCACTTTACCTCAGTCACTTTTGAGATAATTTGATTGTGTTGGATTTTGAATTGTAGGGATGTGCAAAACTACCAATTTTATAATCAACTAATCAGTCGTTAAGGATAATAATGTATTACTACATTGGGAAGGTTGGTCAAGACAGACTTTGATGTTGGGTTTACAAAGCCTTGTCTGAACGTTTAAACTAGTTTTAAAATTTTGAAGATTGATTGTACAGATATTACAGTATGATAAATCACACGCTAGATACATAGTCAGACAGAACGTCACAAAAATAGTCAGATAAACCGTCAGAGAATTAAAGAGAGAGAAATTTACAGCAGATCAAAGGCCTTTTGTGGATTTGTTTACGTTTGAATTTTTGACAGTTGGCCTGTTTAAACAATCCATCAATGTCTATGGTATTTTTCAGATTTTTCATTATCCGATCGGTTAGAAAATGCATAGCACACTATTCCAGTTTGGTGGATTTAGCTTGAATGCTCAAGGAGGAGTTAAAACTTCGTCTCAAAATTAGGCTCTGTTATGTTCATGTGACCTCGATCAGATGCCTTTTAGAAGGATATACGGATGCTAAGTACAACACTTCAACATGGTGACTAATGGATATTCAATAAATAAATGGGCTTAATACCTATAACATCTTATTGCACAAAACTATCAAAGTAAGAAAGATAAAAGAAAGTCTCAAATACAGAGTGGAACAATCTGTGTGCATCCTGAACACAGAATGACGTACTTGGGATTCACTCTGTGTTATTATTAAGCATTTATGTATTGGGCAGATGTTTTGGAGACTGTTGATTTCATCGCACCAGACGAGCGAGTGATGTTTCGCACCTGCAGTAAAGAGAAAGAGCACGTGGTCTTTCAAATGGTAAGTATGTGAAATTCAGGTTCCTGAAAAATCCCGAACTTGAGAAGTCTTTGGAACTTTGGATGCCTAATAAATACAATGTTTTACAGTGGCAAGAAAAAGTATGTGAACCCTTTGAAATTGTATAAATTTGTCTTAAATCTGGTTTGAACTTCATCTAAGTTACAATAATGAACAAACACACTTTGTTTTAACTAATAACACACAAATGATTGTATTGTTCTTGTGCATATCGAATACATCATTCAAAACATTCACAGTGTAGGTTGGAAAAAGTATGTGAACAAAAACTTTGCTGCATGCCTGAAGTTTGCCAAAGACCACCTTGACACTCCATAACGCTACAGGGAAAATGTTTTGTGGACTGATGAAACTAAGGTTGAATTGTTTGAGAAGAACACGCAGCACTACATATGGCATAAGAAGGGCACCACATACCAACATGAAAACATCATCCCAACGGTGGAAGTACTGTCGAAGGAAAAATGAATTCCCAAGTTTATCAAGATATCCTACAGGATAATGTCAGGGCTGCTGTGTGCCAGCTGAAGCTCAGTAGAAGTTGAGTGATGCAGCAGGACAATGACCTTAAACATCGAAGTAAATCCACTACAGAATGGCTTCAGAAAAAGAAAATTCACCTTTTGGAGTGGTCCAGACCTTAACCCAATAGAGATGCTGTGGAATGACCTCAAGAGAGCTGTTTACACCAAACATCCTAAGAATATGGCCTAGCTGAAGCAGTTTAAAATTTCTTCTGAACGTTGTGCAGGTCTAATCCACAGCTATTGGCAACGTTTGGTTGAGATTATTGCTGCCAAAGGAGGATCAACCAGTTGTTAAATCCAAGGGTTCACTTACTTTTTCCACAGCACTGTAAATGTTTAATGGGATGTGTTCAGTAAAGACATGAACAATTATAATTGTTTGTGTGTTGTTATCTTAAGCACATTGTGTTTGTCTATACTTGTGACTGATGAAGATGAGATCACATTTTATTACCAATTAATGCAGAAAACCAGCTAATTCCAAAGGGTTCACATAATTTCTCCAGCCACTGTAAGCATGATCTTTAAAATAACAAAATTAGTTGGAGCCGCATTAGGCCTATTCATAAAAAATAAAAAAAATCTCTCATTGTATGTTTATTTGTGTTTCAGGGAACAGCAGATCCAGAAAGAGCCCTCACTGTGGCTAAACTTGTGTGAGTTAATGGAGAGATTAGACTGATATAGATCATACCTTAGTTCTGACAGAGAGATATGTTGACAAAAGGAGCACTGCATCTTTTTACTGTACTCATTTTTAAACTAAAGTTGAAAATTCTTTCATCATTTAATCACAAGAGATTAGGGGAAAATTATGTAAAAAAAATAATAAGAAAAAGTAGTCAATATAAAAAAATATGTCGTTCCAATCCTGCATGATGTTATATAGTGGATAATTCACACTGCCCTTTTCTGTACATTGAAAAGAAAAGGGTTCAGATGATAAAATGAAAAAAAAAAAATAAAAAAAAAAATAGCACAATTAAGTACCATAAAAGTAGTCCATAAAGCTTGCGACATCGCTGTACTTTTATGGTACTTTTTGTTACCATCTACTATCATTGTATGGAAAGTGGTGTTCCATGGAAAAAAGAAAGTCATATGGGTTTGGAACAATATGAGGGTGATGAGTTGAGTGAAATTAATTTAAGATCACAATATCTGCACACACTCTAGAGTCCAGTAGTTTTAACATTTCTGTGTTAACAGGGAAAATGACGTGGCGGCTGTCGATGTGAATATGGGCTGTCCAAAGGAATACTCTACAAAGGTGCTCTATGCTTCTGTTGGATTATATTAAAATGTTTATATCGGGCTATTCTACTATTTTTATTTAATACCTAATTTTGCCCTCTCGTGTAGGGAGGAATGGGGTCTGCGCTTCTCTCTGACCCTGAGAAAATTGAATCTGTAAGTTTTCTTAGGTTTTTGTCTTTCCAGAGATTGTTTTATTGCATATCACATACTGAACTCATGCTGAATCAGTTGACAGAAACGGTTTTAAAAATATTTACACATTTTTCTTCTTACATTTTTTTTTTTTTTACATATTTTCTAATCCCTAATCTCTTGTCTTTGTAGATTCTGAACACTCTTGTGAATGGGATTTCCAAACCCGTAACATGTAAAATCAGAATTCTTCCTACAGTAAGTGAGCAGAGGTTTATATGATGCAAATGTTTGATATAAGGCATTCAATTTTTGTTTCTAATGACATATAAGTGTATAATATACCTTATGTGCTCTCTCAGCTAGAGGACACAGTGGATTTAGTGAAGAGAATTGAGAAAACTGGAGTGGCAGCCATAGCAGTGCATGGCAGGTATGTTGTTTTCTTCGTGTTTATGGAAGGGTTCATATTTCAACAGCTGAGCGTCTTTATATTCTGCTGTTTTTCTCTTTTTAGAATGAAGGAGGAGAGACCACGTCACCCGCTCCACTGTGATTATATTCGGGCTGTAGTTGAAAGTGTGTCCATCCCCATCATCGCCAAGTTAGTCTTTACCTTATAGTACATTGTTTTTTTACATAATGGGTGTTTCTTCAACTTCGGGCACTTTTAGTTCCAACAGTGTATGTATATGGACACAGGAGATTTATGATATTTTTTCTGAAAGTCACAAAAATTCCCACAACAGTGTCATTTCCAGCACATATCAAATTCTGAATTGTGTTTAAAAGAATTCTGTGGTGGAATTATCACAACTTGATTTAATTGCGTTCTATCCATTTAAATTTGTAAAAATGGAAGTTTACTTAATCCATTTGAGTTGGGACAACATGAATACTTTTTGTGGTGTTAATGTAGCATTGATGAAACTGGGCAGGGGATTTCCATTTCCCAGCATGCTTTGCATGGGACTCGATACGGAGAGTAAATATTTACATTAAGTGTTATTTTATATGTTTTTGTGCAAGATGAATAAAAGGGAGATACATTTAATGTACTTTTAATGAGTTTAATATTTTGTTATGTTGAGATTTTGAAGAGTTCCTGTTATGTTGGAGTTTTGCGCTTGAGTTAACGATTAGGACATGTAGATGTCACACATTAAATTGATTGCTCCCTTCGTTGCGCAATTGCTGTGCAACCATAGCACAGATACTAAACTACACTCTGTAATGCTTCCAATCAGCATGCATTTAGCATGCTAACATTCACTTTTTCTAGTTAGTACATAAAGAAATTAAAGAGATTTATTTGAGTTACATTGACACGTCTAATTTTGTTGGGTTTACTCAATTCTACTAGGTTCTTTCTGCACAAAGTGTTTGTGTTAAAATTGCATAGTAATTCTAGGTTAAGGAAAAACATAAAACACAAAGAAACACTGTCCACGATTGAATCAAGCTCTGTCAGAGCTATTTTTTTTTTTAATGTGAACGGCAATACATAGAAAAAAATAATAATAATATTTACCTTGAATTTTCTTTGTTTTCTTCAAACATCACTTGTCTCTTATTTCATACAGTATTAAGCATGCTTTTCACTGACACTTTTGTCTACTTGGTTAAAAAGTACACTAACTGCCAGGTTTTTTTTCTTTTGCTTCTCTGTCTTTCTGTAGCGGTGGCTCTTTGGAATTAGTAAAGACGTTTGAGGACATAGAAAACTTCCGGATCTCTACAGGAGCGTCCTCAGTCATGATCGCACGGGCCGCCATGTGGAACCCTTCGATCTTCCGCCAGCAGGGGGTGCTGTCTACAGACAAGGTTATGGAGGAATACATCAAATATGTGAGTGAAGGAACATAAACCTGTTTCACTTACACTGAGAATGTTTTCTATTAACAATATTCACATACATACTTATAACTTACACTGATGAGCCAAAACATTATGACCACCCGCCTAATATGCTGTTGGTCCTACTTGTGTCGCCAAAACAGTGCCGACCCTTCGAGGCACCCCTGAAGGTGTCCTGTGGTATCTGGCACCAAGACATTAGCAGCAGATCCTTCGAGTCTTGTAAGTTGCGAGGTGAAGCCACCATGGATCGGACTTGTTGGTCCAGCACATCCCACAGATGCTCAATCGGATTTTGGAGGCTAGGGCAACACCTTGAACTATTCATCATGTTCCTCAAACCATTCCTGGACAATGTGTGCAATGTGGCAGGGCGCATTATCTTGCTGAAAGTGGCCACTGCCATCAGGGAATGCCATTGTCATGAAGGGGTGTACCTGGTCTGCAGTGATGTTTAGGTAGGTGGCACGTGTCAAATTGACGTCCACATGAGTGAACCCAGTGTTTCCCAGCAGAATATTGGCCAGAACATCACACTCCCTCCACCGGCTTGTCGTCTTCCCACAGTGGATCCTTGTGCCATACCTTCCCCAGGTAAACGGCGCACACGTACACGGCTCTTCCACTGTTTCATATTCTTCGTTGCCCTCACGCATCGATGAGCCTTGGGCGCCCAACACCCTGTCGCCGGTTGGTGGTTTGTCTTTCCTCGGACCACTGTCGGTAGGTACTCACCACTGCTGACCGGCAGCACCCCACAAGCCTTGCCGTTTCAGAGATGCTCTGACCCAGTTGTCTGGCCATAACAATTTGGCCCTAGTCAAAGTCACTCAGGTCTTTACTCCTGCCCATTTCTCCAGCATTCAACATGTTGACTGTGAGAACTGATTGTTCGTTTACCATCTAATCTACCCAGACCTTGACATGTGGCCTTGTTAGGAGATGATCAACGTTATTCGCTTCACCTGTGAGTGGTCATAATGTTTTGGCTCATCAGTATATAGGCTGCCTCATTTATTTATTTAAAAAAAAAATAATTATCAGATCTTTTTTCTATGTACTCTACCTCAGGCCACGTCCACACTAATACATTTTTATTTGAAAAAAAAAATTAATTTCCCCTTCCGTCCACACTGAGACAGCATTTTTAACAGCGAAAACTGAGCTTTTCGAAAAATGCTCTCTCAAGTGGATACATTTTAAAATTGCGTCTTCACGTTGTAGAGTGGACAGGAAAAGCATATTTGAGATATTTTAAAACTTTGAGGTATTTGTTGTGATCTGGCGCAGTCATGTGTTCAATTGAACCCAAAACAATCAAGAGGAGTTGGAGTATTGATCTTGTGGTCTTGGTATCAATAGAAACTGGTCTTGGTCTGGCTTATGGTCTTAGTATTTGTATTAATTAATGTATTACAAGAATAATATAGTTGCAGGCATTGCTCAAAAGGGGCAGGAGCTCCAAACCACCATTGAAGATATAGGAAGCCCCTTACCTAACCCTTTCTCTAACCTTAACTGTGAGTGGAAGTGACATCCCCTTTTGGAGTAACTGCACCCCCTTCTGGAGTAACTCCGCTCTCTTTTGGATATTTCACCCCCATTTGGAGGTCTCCGGCCTGCAGCTATACCTACTTGTGTGTTACCAGTGCACTAAATGTGGTAATTATTTCAACCACTAGTTGGTATGGCATCTTCACCATTACTGAGAATTTGCAAGTACTTCTGCCTCTGTGTCATCATGCATGCTTCGACAAGCACTGTCTCGCTTACATGAATGTAAGTGCAAGAACTGTGGTCTAACAACACAACAATCATTAGTGATTTATGGTTATAACTGCCATGTAGAGGCCATGACTTGAACCGCACATCGATGCGGTTCAGGTTGCGACAGTACACGCAAAAGTTGCCAAGGTTTTTCCCTTGTTCAAGAATGAAGAATGCTAAAGTAAAGTAATGTCCTTTGGTAATGATTTGGGTTGAATTTAATGGAAAATATGCGAGTTCTGCTCCATGGTGTGGCAGAAATTTGAGCAGCCTCTGGAGTCATAGCTGGGCACTGCCGACAGATGGTGAGTGGCAGTGGCTGTGTGTGTACCTTCATTGAAAACAGTTGTTTCGAATTTTAGAAGCACCAAGTCGTCCACCAGACACATCCGGTGTGCGACCCCCTTTACTTTGCAGGAGTGGCCGGTATTCTTATTGGTGGGAGTAGGGCTGCGCGATTATGACCTAAATCATAATTGAAGAATATTTCCTTTTGATAATGTAAATCACGATTAATATAAATGTATTGCATGCCGTATTATTTATGTAGCCTAGCTACACATCCCAAACAAGCTGAGAAATGTGTTCCTGAATTAGTTAATTGCTGTTGCTATGCAGTAGTAAATCAAGCATGAAAAACAACTGTTGTGATTGAATTATATACAGAAAGCGAGCAAAGAACACTCCCTTTATAATCACTGAAGCTGTCAATCACTGCAGTTCAGCGTGAACTCAAGGTCTGAGTTCTGCACTCTCACCAAAACTCCCGTTATAGTCAATGAAGCTGTCTGCACTACACAATAAATGTCTTATTTACATCGTTTCTACACCGTGTTGTTTATAATGCAATCATTTGCGAAAATGCAGCAGCTGAACTCAGTCTCTGAGTGCGCGCAATGCGGATTTCTTCTGCTTAAAGAGACTTAAACGCCTCTGATTGGCTGTTGCATTCATGCACTCAACAGACATGTCTGTGAAAAATAAACATTGTTATTTTGTTATATTAATAATGCATATGAAACACAATAATCAGTTACCCATGGTTTTGGGAAGTCTGACTCATTTTCGCGAATCAGTTCTTTCAAACTGTTCTTTTCAATTATTGCGATTGTTTTACATCAGCATTTGTCTTTATTTCGATCAGAGATGGTCAGTGTTATTGTCAGTGAAAAACATTGTTTATGCATAGTTGTCTTAATAGTTTCATTTTCCAACAATAGTTTTCAATTAAGTTTGCATCTCTCTGTTTAACTTTGATTAACAATGATGAATTTGGCATTTAATGTTAACATGTGAAGCAGCCATCTGTGTTTTGAGAGTTTATGTTGAAATATCTTGAAATAATTTTTCATAATTTTGAACGAATCCTAAAGGAATCAGATGCGTATCCACTAAGAATACATTAAGATTCTATTGAGTAAACTGAAATTACATTATTTCATTAACAATCTATTTGCATTTCTTTTGGATTTTATCGTCTTTTTAAAAATTATGGCTGCATAAGAGCCATATATGACACTTTTTTTATTTTATTACTGTAGAAGAATAAAAAGCTTTGTGACACCTGGGGGGTGGGGTGGAGGGGGAATAAAAGGAAAGGGTGTACAGTTGAAGTCAGAAGTTTACATACACCATAGCCATATACATTTAAACTCAGTTTTTCACAATTCCTGACATTTAATCGTAGAAAACATTCCCTGTCTTAGGTCAGTTAGGATCACTATTTTAAGAATGTGAAATGTCAGAATAATAGTAGAGAGAATGATTTATTTCAGCTTTTATTTCTTTCATCACATTCCCAGTGGGTCAGAAGGTTACATACACTTTGTTAGTATTTGGTAGCATTGCCTTTAAATTGTTTAACTTGGGTCAGATGTTTTGGGTAGCCTTCCACAAGCTTCTCACAATAAATTGCTGGAATTTTGGCCCATTCCTCCAGACAGAACTGGTGTAACTGAGTCAGGTTTGTAGGCCTCCTTGCTCGCACACGCTTTCAGGGCTTTGTGATGGCTACTCCAATACCTTGACTTTGTTGTTCTTAAGCCATTTAGCCACAACTTTGGAGGTATGCTTGGGGTCATTGTCCATTTGGAAGACCCATTTGTGACCGAGCTTTAACTTCCTTGCTGATGTCTTGAGATGTTGCTTCAATATATCCACATCATTTTCCTTCCTCATGATGCCTATTTTGTGAGTGCACCAGTCCCTCCTGCAGCAAAGCACCCACACAACATGATGCTGCCACCCCCATGCTTCACGGTTGAGATCTTGTTTATTCAGACCAGAGGACATTTCTCCAAAAAGTAAGATCTTTGTCCCCATGTGCACTTGCAAACTGTAGTCTGGCTTTTTTATGGCGGTTTTGGAGCATTGGCTTCTTCCTTGCTGAGCAGCCTTTCAAGTTATGTCGATATAGGACTTGTTGTACTGTGGATGTAGATTCTTGTCTAACTGTTTCCTCCAGCATCTTCACAAGGTCCATTGCTGTTGTTCTGGGATTGATTTGCACTTTTCGCACCAAACCACGTTCATCTCTAGGAGACTGAATGCGTCTCCTTCCTGAGCGGTATGATGGCTGCGTGGTCCCATGGTGTTTATACTTGCGTACTAGTGTTTGTACAGATGAACGTGGTACATTCAGGCATTTGGGAATTGCTCCCTAGGATGAACCAGACTTGTGGAGGTCCACAATTTTTTTTTTTCTGAGGTCTTGGCTGATTTCTTTTAATTGTCCCATGATGTCAAGCAAAGAGGCACAGAGTTTGAAGGTAGGTCTTAAAATACATCCACAGGTACACCTCCAATTCAGTACACCTCCTATCAGAAGCTATTTGTCTAATTGTCTAAAGGCTTGACATTATTTTCTGGAATTTTCCAAGCTGCTTAAAGGCACAGTTTAACAGGTAAAGGATGAGCAAGGAGGTGGCGGGAACCGGCTGAACAGTAGACATAGTTTAATAAGAAACACAACATAAAACAAACAAACACACACACACATGCGTGTCTCTCTCTCTCAAACTGGTGCCTCCGGCTACCTTTTATCTCGCTCTCCCGCTGATCAGCCCTCCTCCTCGTCACACTCCCCTGCCACACTCCTCACTCCACACTCCTCATTTCTGCAATCAAGATGGTGGCCCATGTTGTAAGGGCGTTGTTGTTGTGCCTACTATCCGCAATAATAGTGTTTGTGGCAGCGGGGGCGTGGTCAAGCATCTCTCCGGAGAAAGCGGTAAGGGCGCTTATACCTGAGCTAAATTATGTCTAACACCTGTCTCTAATTTCAGTGAGCACGGGGAGAGCGGCATAAATAGAGCCACACCGCAAGTAGAAGAGAGAGCCTGGGCACCAGAGACCCGAATAAGAAGCAAGGAATTTTCGTCGCACAAATGATGAGAGTTTATTTTTGTGAAGCGGTGTGAGATTATAAATTAACTTAATGAATAACATAAAAGACTTTGAGACTGCAATTGTGCTGGAGAGAGAGAAATAAATCCTTACCTGAACCAGGAAAGCTGCTTCTCGCCTCCTCTTTACAGTGTTGTTAAAGATAAATCTTAGTTCGTACAACCTTCACATTGCATTCCTTCAAAGGTGATGGGAAGTTTAATTGGAATTGCTGTGCTGTGGCGAAACACAAGGACAGTTGTGTTTCAGAACACGCATGGAAATGACACGGGGCCATGCTGCTTAAGTTTTTTTCCACATGCACAGTAAGAGGATTTTAGCGTTTTCAGACGTTACAGTGTAGACGAGCAACTTCTGGAAAATGTTTGAAAATGGCAGTGTGGATGGAGAGCGTTATGAAAACGTTGTTGTCAGATGAACATGTATACAGATTAATGTGGACGTTGTCTGAGGCTTCTTTATATTATGTTCATGAGACCTGATGAGACTTTATTTTTTTGTTTATTTGCAGGCTGTTCGCTATGACAACAACCCATTTAACACCAAATACTGCTTGTGTCAGATGCTCAGAGACAGAGTTGAGTCTCCATTCGGAAAACAGTTACATGCAGCTAAGACCATAGCTGAAATCTGGTAATTCATCTTCAATCTAATAAATGGTGGGGGTATAAAATGTATTGGCGAATTATTATCGACTACTGAAATGTTTGTATTGTGACAACCCTAAAGCTGTGCCTTTTATCTTGGATAATATTTCTATAACTCTAGGTTCTGGAACTGTGAGGTGCTTGTTTGTTCATGTGGTTTAATAATGTATGCATTTGTGTTGTATAGTGATGTGTATAACATGACTGACTTTTACAATAAGACCAAAGTTGAACTGGAGGCTAGAAAATCTGCGCAACAGTCTAACAGTGATCAATCAGAAAACCCAACATTAGAGGATGATGTCATCACAATGCCCATTCGCTTTGAAAGGTTTGAAGTATTTCATGATTGTGGCCCGCTTCATTAGAGAGGAATTTAGCTTGTTTCAAGTTACAATATGTGTCTGTTTTTCCAGACGGGGTTACCCACCTCAGATCACTCCAAAGATGTATTTGCTGGAATGGAGCCGAAAGGAAAAGCTTGATCAACCTGCGTACGAGACAGTGAGTTTTATTAGAAATCGCCCAATGATGTCATTGATTACTGGGATATAGCCTCGTAAACTTATATAAACTTGATTTATTTTTCAGGAACAGAGAACTCAAGATCGATCTTTTCAGTCCACGGTTATTGTAGCCGATAAGAAGTACCGGTCCACCCTATGGTGAGTTTGGTGTCTGATACGAACACATAGCAGTGCAGAGAGAACGAGTGGATGTCACTTCTACAGTATGTGTATTTAAATATCCGTTTTGTTTTCTTCAGGGAGAAGTCGAAGAAATTTGCAGAGCAAGCAGCAGCTATAGTATGTTTACGCACACTTGGACTTCCCGAGGGTCGAATCGGAGAGGAGAACAGTGGATTGGTGAACAAACGCAAGAGGGAGGACAAAAAATGTGTGCCGCCGGATGACAATGAGTCAGCAGCACCAAAGAGACATATAACTGAAATGCCACAGGAAGAGGAAGAGGAAGTGGTATGCAGGACAGAAGTTGTAAATGGTGTCTGTGGTCAGACCACACATTAACCTTGGCCAGATGTTCAGAACTCACTATAAAGAGATTGAATTCCTTTTCATTTCAAAACAAGGTGGAGTATTTCTTGACAGATAATAGTACACTTTGTTTGGTTTTAAATTTGCTCAATATGCTATTGCCTTTTCAGGTGCCATTGCTCTCTAACATTGTCTTTTCAAATAGAAATGAATATTTTCAATATGTTGCATGCCACTATTTTGTGTGGGATAAAGAATACCATTGTTTTTTTGTTTTGTTTTTTTCTATATAGAATATCAAATTTACCATTCTGCTCTCTTTAATTTGATATTCCACCGTTGACCAGAAAGGGGCAGAGCAGCTCCAGTTACTTTCACTTCAGTACTAGGTAGTCAAAACCAACAGTATATCACACAATGTCCAAAAGTTTATTTATTTGAAGTATTCATTATTTTTCGGCGCTATTATGGATGGGGCAGTGGCTACTTGACATAAATTGTATGTATCTATGCTAAAGATTATTGTCAGTTGTTAGTTGTATTCATCATTTGTAAGTTGTAAAAGTTACACTTTTAATGGCTTTGTCTAAATATCTAGTGAGCTGCCTACCTAGACATCAATTTTGAGCATCAAAGGCCCATTCCAAAGCAACAGCATTACTGTGTGTGTGTGTGTGTGTGTGTGTGTGTGTGTGTGTGTGTGTGTGTGTGTGTGTATTTACACCAATCAGCAACAACATTCAAACCACCTGCCTAATATTGTGTAGGTCCCCCATGTGCCACCAAAACAGCGCCAACCCGCATCTCAGAATAGCATTCTGAGATTATATTCTTCTCACCACAGTTGTACAGAGTGGTTATCTGAGTTCAAACATTTTAGTAACCCGGCACCGCTCATCACCTGCACGGTGAAACGTGGTGGTATAACCCCTGGCAAAAATTATGGATTCACCACACTTGGAGGATGTTCACCCAGCTTTTTTACTTCGTAGCAAATAAACAAATGACAGATATGACACAAAACAATTTTTATTTAATCAAACAAATTAAATTAGATTAATTAATGGCATATATTGTTTTCCAGATCAAGTAGAGGAAAATATTATGGAATCATAAAAATAAATTTAAAAAAAATCACAATTAGTGCTTTTGTTGCTGTTCCTCTGGCTTTTATGATGGCCTGAATTCTTTGAGGCGTGGACTTCACTAATGAAAAACAATATTCTCCATCAAGCTGGTTCCAACTTAATCAAATAGTGGTTGACAGATCAGCTTTGCAGGATGGAGCCTTGTCATGGACCACTTTTTTTCAATTTCCACCTTAAATTTTTAATCGGATTGAGATCCGGACTGTTTGCTGGCCATGTCATTGAGTTGATATGCCTTTCCTGAAGACAAGCTTTAACACTCTGTGCTCTGTGGCAAGATGCATTATCCTGAAAAATGACTTTATCATCACCAAACCTATTTTCTATCGATGGAATGAGAAAAGTGTCCAAAATGTACACCTGTGCATTGACTGTTGAGGTAATGATTGCCATCTCCCCTGGTCCTTTACCTGACATGCAACCCCATATCATAAATGACAGGAAATTTGATTGTTTTCTTCAGGCAGTCATCTTTATATGTTTCATTAGAACGGCACCTGACAAATGTTCCAGCATCATCGCCTTAGCCAATGAATTTCGTGGTCATCACTGAATATCACTTTCATCCAATCATCCACACTCCATGATTGCTTATCTTTAGCCCATTGTAGCCTCGTTTTCTTCTGTTTAGGTGTTAGTGCTGGTTTTCATTTGGCTTTTCTATATGTAAATCCCATTTCATTCAGCCGATTTCTTACAGTTCTGTCACAAACATTGACTCCTGTTTCCGCCCATTTGTTTTTCTTTTGTTTTGTTGTGCATTTTCTATTTTCAAGGCATATTGCTTTGAGTTTTCTTTCTTGATGCTTTGACGTCTTCCTTGGTCTACCCGTATGTTTTCCTTTTATAACCTTGCCATTTTGTTTATACTTGCACCAAATTTTAGACACAGCTGACTGGGAACAACCAACTTGTTGGATTTCCTTCTTGAAGGAGTTTTATAATCTGTTTAATTGTTTTAATTGACAACTCTCTTGTTGGGGCCATGTTTCCTTTCAATTAGCCAAGTCCAACAGCTCATTAAGATCTGCAAGCACTCTTTTAACTGCAGACTAATTAACTGCAGACTGATTTGCATTTTTAGACTTGTGCCGGTATTTGTTTTAGAAATGCAAACTACAAGGTGATTCCATATTTTTTTCCTCAGCATTGAGTGATTCCATTTTTTTTTTTTTTTTTTAAACAAAAATTGTTTTGTGTCATATCTGTGATTTATTTGCTACATAGTAATAAAGCTGGGTGAACATCCTCTAAGTGTGGTGATTCCATAAATTTTGCCACGGGTTGTAGCATCGTGCTGTGGAGGTGTTTATCAGACAGCTCAGCGGCGGGGACTGGTCAGGGTTGAAGGAAAGCTGAACGCAGCAAAATACAGAGATATCCTTAATGAAAACCTGTCCAGAGCACTCAGGGCCTCAGACTGGGCCAAAGGTTCACCTTCCAACAGGACAATGACCCTAAGCACACAGCCAAGACAACGCAAGAGTGGCTTAGGGACAACTCTGTGAATGTCCTTCAGTGCCCCAGCCAGAGCCCAGACTTGAACTCAATCGAACATCTCTGGAGAGACCTGAAAATGGCTGTCTACCGACGGTCCCCATCCAGAGCAACAGAGTTTGAGAGGATCTGCAGAGAAGAATGGCCCAAATCCAGGTGTACAAAGCTTGTCGTATCATACCTAAAAATACTTGAGGCTGTAATCGCTGCTGAATACTTATGTCAGTGTGATATTTCAGTTTTTTTTCTATTTAATTTGCAAAGTTATCAAAAATCAGTTTTTTGCTTTGTCATCGTGGGATATGGAGTGTAGACTGATGTGAAAAAAATAATTTAAAGCATTTTAGCGTAAGGCTGCAATATAAAATGTGAAACAAAAATAGTCTGAATACTTTCTGAATCCACTGTGTTTATATGTATAATGTGTGTGTGTGTGTATAAATAATATTTTACTATTGTTATTTTGATATTTTAAAACTAATATTTTGTTTTTAGTTATTTTAATAGTAAGTTTTATATATAGAGAGAGAGAGGTTTACGTGTTTGTGCATTTATATATAATATTCTATTGTTATTTTAATAAAAATATTACAATAACAATTATATATAATATATTATTTATATATGAAAAATAATGTTTTTAAGTAATACAATGATTAAATTTATATATATATATATATATAATTATTATTTAATAATTTATTTTATTTGTGAATTTTATATGAAGTAGCCCTTACAAAAATTACCACGCAACCATTTAACGCCAAAAAGACATATTACTACAGTTATTATTACTACAGTAAAACTGGTCATCAAAATATAAAATGCCTAACTTATTATAAATTCAGTGGGAGCAACTACTTTAGAATGGTATTTTGGCGGAAACTAGTTACCATGGTGTTTTTATTTTTTGCCAAGGGAGCTCACTATGTATTGAACCACAACAATATTCTGACCTTGCAGACAAAGGGTTTGTTTTGTAAACTGGTCGAGTCTGGTTGTTTGTATTCATTTGTGTCTATTGTATCAAACGACTTTGGCTCTACTGCCTCAGTAGTTACAGTACATTATTGCTGCTGTTTGCAAATGAGGCCGATAGCGCGCGCGTGCTCGTGTTTCCTTTTCGAGTGTTTGTAGTCTGTCAGATGTCGTGACGTCACGTCTGGAGTCGCAGTGTAAAATGTAACTACTATATCCACATACATGTGCGCAAGACTTTAGATCAACACAAAACCAGCATGGAATTATCACACCAACAACCCCAGAGAAGAAACCACAACAAAGGCTCGAACTAACCAACTTCAGAAAAAAAAAAAGACACTCTGGACTGTGTGTTCCGGGTTTTCGCGCTGACACCATCTCTGTTTGGAAGCCGAAGTGTCGTTTGAAGTTGAAGCGTTGTAGTTGCGTTCGCGCATGCATGGACTTGATTGTTTATATAGTTTTGGAGGAGTTTATTAGAAGAAAGTGCAATGACTACAAACTACAGTGAGGAACTGGACTTCAGACTCATATTTGGGGAAACCAGTCATAATCATAATCTTCATCAGTCCTCGCTGGGCCACACAGGTTTGTACTTTACTTTCAGGGACGTGACGCTTTTAAAACGCTTCCATTATAATCAACGAACTGCGTGCAACCGCGCGATGATAACTGACAGGGTTCTAGTCGCGTTTAGATGGTGTGTAATATTTTCAAAAAGTGGCGTTGTTTGGATCTGTCTGTGGTACATAAATATAACTGTGTGTTGCCAAATATTAAAAGATCGCTTCCTTATCTTTCAACATCAAATGTGTCAGTTCGCGCTTAAAGAGGAAGGTCAAAAACTAATCAGGCGAAACATCTTTTGAAAACATGTGCATAACGTACTGTACGTTATAAAATCAGCGTTTTCATGTTTAACTCTGTAGATAACTGACAATCAATCGCTTTTTTTTCGCACATTTATGGTTGTTTTTGTTTCTTTGGCACTGTTAACATGTCACTTCCCATACATACTGTCCACTGACATCTGTAGGTAAAACAGTTTGATAACGTGGTTTAACTCGCTGTAAATCACCTTTCAAGTTTAATTGCTGGACATTTGACTGCTGAAGTGTGTTATGACAGTAAGGTTAACAGATAGTCTTATCAGTGAGGCAGCATCCATAGCTCGTGGATCAGTGTGTGTTTGTGTGATATTTATGGTCAGCTTCTGTTGCACTTTTTTCAGCTGTAAGTTTGCTCACTTGTTTGAACTGGCATCTTCTTCTAATGTATTTGCTTATGTACATATGTATAATATGTATAATATATATATATATATATATATATATATATATATATATATATATATATATATATATGTAGGTGTGTGTGTGTGTGTGTTAACGAATAGCAAAATACTTAGGCATTGTTTTTGGCTACTGTTGTAGGCAATACTGAGTTTAAAAAATGTTCAGGGTAGACGGCATTTTACATTCGACTCAAATGAAAACTGTGTTGGGTTACGATTACAGTCTGATCGAAATGTCGTAGCGTTCAAGGTCATGTCTAATTTGTATGTTTTCTGTAGTTTTCAAAATGTTTCATTGGCTGAATGATCGAGTCTGATATAGATTTAGGTTAAAGCTAGCTTCAAATGGCTGGGCTTTAGCTCTAAGTTGGCTGCACAAACATCCAGCCTTGGCTGTGGCCGGGATTTCCACCTTCTTGCAGCGTAAATTCCGCTCATTTGGAGGCTTCAGCTCCTCCCATTAAGAGGTGGGTCCCTCCCGCTTGGAGGTGAGCCCCTCCTGATTGGAGGTGAGCCCCTCCCTCTTAGAGGTCTCCGGTCTGCAGCTATACCTTCTTGGAATGATCGGCACCAAGGTATACAGCAGTATATCCCAGCATCATGATTTTCACATGGGAAATCGACATGTAGCTTCTGAAAGTTCATGTACCCTGAAGTCGACCCCATACTGCCGAATTACTGACATACATTTTCCTCAGATATTTGTGCATCATTTCAACCTTAATCACGGTTCCATCTAGCCAGCGCAGTTAATACTGTGCAATCTCCGAGACAAGGGTTCTGGTCCCATGTGAACCAGGAAGTAATCACATTTACATAAGCACTGATTTAGAGTTTTGTTCTAAAATTACATTTTTACACCACTGATGGTTAGGTAAAGGAATGGGTTGAGGGTAGAGTCAGAGAGTATTTAGCAGAGACGGGCCACTTCTTTCGAAATTAATGGGAGAAGTTGGAACTCCCAGCGGTCAACAGATGTTGAAAAGAAGTCTCGCCTTACAGGTAAAAGAGCCAATCACATTTTAGATACAGACATTGCCTGTCAATCAACTCGAGAATGCACATGTGCATTAGCTATACAAGCCAGGAAAATTAAATTTTTTTAGCGTAATCTGAGGTAAAGAAGCACAATTTATGATACCAGTGGTGTCGGACTTTACTGTTGATTTTAAATATGTTCTTTGATTGTTACCTTGACCAACCATTTTGGAGATTTCGGTCTTTCCCCATTTAAGTAGATATGAGCTGCACTTTCGTGACTGGAAATAGCTTCCTGGGAGTGTTCCAAAGATGGCCGCCAGTGGACTGACTTGCTAGAAAGACTTTCGTAGAGTTAATTAAATATGCATTCCTGTTAACTACGTTACATTATTTACAACTAACAATAGCCCTACAACTCACTTCTGGTTCCACTCTGTGGACATTTTACCAGGAAAGTGGAGCTCAAATGTGCCCAAACATTCAAAAACACTTCCAGCTTTGGCCACAGGGGGTAGTGCTTCTGATTTCAGTGCAGACCGATTTGAGCTGAAAAACATACAACCCATTTTTCTGTCCTTAACAGCTGTTAAGGATATGTCAAATTAAATGTGCCATGTATGGTGATTAAGGTCTATATAATTTCTGTTAACTGTACTAATAAAGCTTATGGCAGTAATAACAAATAATGATAGATTTGAAAAAGAAGCGTTAACATTGGGATAGGTGGAGATGCTCTAATGGGTGAACGTGACTTTCAGCCTCCACGTCCCAGTCAAATAACCTCATCAAATGTGGTTGCTGGCAGTTTTTCATGAGGGGAGTTGTTTTCCACAATTTTATGCAAACTCGCATTTAGGTCAAGGTCCATTCTGGTATGGAATGCCCATTTTTCTTTCTCCAGTCAATTCCCAATGGAAAATAAAATCCTGCCCTACATTATATTTTTGTTGAATATTATGTTTCAGTTAGAAATATGTGACATCTATGTGAATTCCATTTCATGTTGACTTGAAGGAGGGCTGATGTCCAGGCATGGCATTTTCAGTGCTGTGATGTTTGAACCACCTTCCTTTTTGGTTGTTACTTTAGAATCCAGATTGGATGATGATGCCAACTGCTACCCTCTCTTTGCTTCTGGGTCCCACCATCCTACAGTACAACAGGACAGCTGCTCATCACAGCTGTATGCTGCCCCTCACCCTGGTTCTGTCCAACCTATGGAGTCCCCCAGCAGGGTATTTGACTGTCCAAGCATCCAGATCACCTCGATCTCAACCAACTGCCACCAGGACCTAGGTATCCACCAGTTGGACCAGCTGGCAGGTGCTTGTGGGGAAGGCGGAGCTGGCTCTCTATCAAGGGACCAGCTATTTCCCTTACCACTGGATCCGTCCTACAGGGACTCCTCCTCACTGTGTCCTAGTCCCTGCAGTAGCTTGTCCTCTCGCAGCTGGTTGTCCGACGCCTCATCTTGTGAATCCTTCTCGCATGTCTATGATGATGTGGAGGCAGAGCTGAATGAAGCGGCAGCTCGAGTGCGGCTAGCTTCTCCTCTAGTGTCACCACTGGTGTCTCCTCTACCATCCCCCCTCACGTCTCCCCAGGCATCCCCTCAAGTGTCTCCACTCGTCTCCCCCTTTGGTTCTCCCAGCTGTTTAGCTGCATATGGAGATGATCCTTGGTACCGTTACCAGCAACAACAGCAGCAACATCTGCAATATCAATATGCCCAATCGCTGTCGCCCTATCAGTCACCCCGCACCAGTGTCACAGAGGACTCATGGCTCAATCCTCGCCCACACTCCTCGTCCTCACGGCCTTCCTCTCGGCCAACCTCGCCATGTGGAAAAAGGCGACATTCCAGTGCAGAGGTCATTCCAGGTTTGGCCTCTCCTCACCTGTCACCCAACGCCACACCCTCTCACTCACCTCGGGGAAGTGTCACAGAGGAGACTTGGTTGGGAGGTGCAACATTTGCCCCCTACCAGACCTTTCCATTGGACATTGATATCCCATCCAAAACACGAAGAACGTATCATACCAACCACAACCAGGATCAAGTGTCTCTGTTGCCTGGACAAGAGAACTCAGGTCTTCAAGACCAAGACCTTGCAAACCCATCACTAAACTCAGGCATAGCCGTGTCCCTCCCCAGTTTGAAGAAAGAGGATATAGTGGAACATTTCTTAGCCGTCCCAACGCACTTCCCTTGGGCTAAACCTAAACAAGTCAACACTCCTTTATACAGGTAAATTACTCTGGAGCCAATTGTTCACCCTTTTTGTGGAAAATAGACATTAGTGGGTTACATAATAGATTAGTATGTACAGTACTCCATCATTTATGAACCTGATTATGTTGTAACAATGGAACATTGTGCCACGTTTGTTACAGCTGTTGCTGTTCTCTCTTTCTTGCTCAGGTCCACATCTTTACCTCCACTGGATTGTCCTCTTCCCAGTCAGTTTGGCCAATATGAGTTAAAAATTGAGATCCAACCTAAATCTCACCACAGAGCCCATTACGAGACGGAGGGCAGTCGAGGAGCCATTAAATCAGACTGTGGAAGACACCCTGTTGTAAAGGTCAGAATTTATACCATACCTCAGATCAACCTTCTATAATTGCCATACTGAATGGTGAAGTGTTTACTTTTTTTCACTGTTAAAATAGTTTCTAGATAGTTAGATAGTCGCCCAATTGCAATTATTTGAGATAAGTGTGATTATTGTGCACTTCAAATTCCAATCATATTTTACTGTCCAAATAAGGAAATTTTAAGATAATGTAGAAATGCCATGAATGGTGCATAATGGCAAGAGGTGTCTGCTGTGTAAGAGCACCTCACTTTAGATTTGAAAAACAATGTAGTTGTCTGTTGACCATAACATCACTTGCAGCAGCACTTGCAAAGATGACATCCAGTTTTCACAGACCTGCCGGACAAAGCACGGTAGGTTCACTACTGTAGGTAGACTTCATGTGATGCTGCAGGTCCAGATGCAGGAGAGAGGTTGAACTCCGCAAAAAACACATTGGAATGCACTCTAAACCTACAGTATTATAGGACGAAGGAACATGAAATGCACACAGAAGCTCAAATTCTTTCTTAATACCAAAAAAGGGCTCATGAGTGTAAGGTGTTTAGGGCAGAAATGTACTCATATTGCAATATAATATAAAACAACAGTGTAAATGTAAATTCGACCAAGTTTTTATAGCCTAAAAGGAAATTTTATATCTCTATTTTATTGTATGATTCCAAGTTAAATATGAATAAATTACTTCTTAAGGTCTATTAAGCACACATACACCTTAAGAATTATAACAATTAATCATGATAATCACAATTAATGTATGACAATTAATCGTCAGCCAACTTTCATTATCATGACAAACCTAGCTCTAAGTAAGAATGGTTGTAAGTATGCCATTTATACGTTGACTTCCATGCTGAAGAGTTTAAACACTGGCACTTTCTGAAAATTGCTGTTTGTTTGAGCAGCCTGACATGCCAGTGTCTGACTCAACCAATGGGGTGGGGCAATTTAGGTTGGTACTATCTGTTTGTTCACTGTCAAAGTCACTGCTAAGACAAGACTCATTATTACTAGTGCTCATTCTTGCACATCCATAAATATTAAACTTTGGCATGTAACTCGTCCCTCAATGTTTTTGGTACAGATAAATTTGAGGGTGGGCTCTGTTGATTTAGGCCAGTAAGCAACCACCTAGAACAACGTAGTAGCCACATAGCAACATGCTGGCAACCACCCACAACACCCTAGCATCATGACAGCAAGATTTGCATAGACAAGCACCACTCACATTTTGTTAATCTTCAAAAAAAGAAATCTAGTACTTCTGCAATACAGTGAATACAGTCAGTAGTGGCTCAGAAACTTTCACTGGACAGATTTGTTTATTGTCCCTCATTTACTAGGTCAATGTCAGCACATCACGTAAATCAGCCACAAGTGATCTTTGTTTTGTGATTAAACACACCTGGCCAATGCCTTGTATATGAAAGTACAAGACAGTAGTGAAGTTACTTAAAGGAGTTTCATTGATTATGGTTAATAATTGAAGTATGACGTCCATCATTACCTTTTTGCCCTACTTTGTTTTTGCTAGGCACATGGCACACAAAGTGTATTGTGCACGTAGAGGTTTGTCAGAGTTCACTGAACTCAGGCAGCAGTTGATTTCATTGTTCTGGTAAATTGAGAATGAGTTCCAAACCTCAGGGTGTTTCTCATCTGACATCTGCTCTACTGCAAGTCTAAAATACAAGATTATTGTTTGAGGTGAACTTAAATATTCTGTTTGTGTTGTTAATAGAATAGTTTACCCAAAATGTAAATTGGTATCATTTACTCACCCTCATGTTGTTCCAAACACATTTTTTCTTCTGATTTCTTCTGTGGAACGCAAAAGGAGATATTTGGTAGAATGTTAGCCAGGGTGTACATTTTGACAGAATATTTAAGGTTAACTTTGTCTTTGAAGGAAAAGCAATATTAGTTTAGATTTTATAATATTAGATAATCATTTAAATTACTTAGAGTAGAAGTGGGATATATTTATGCGGTCAATGTGTTTTCATTCATGTGATTTATATCAGTCTGGCTCATGGACAAAAGTTTGATCCTGTCGGCTTGTGGTATTTTTAACAGGTTAAAAGCTAATGTTACATGTGTTGTCCTGTTTGTTTACCCTAACAACCTACAACACAAATTGGTGACCATTCCTGCCACAAGAAGAACAGATGAACTGAGCATAGATAGATAGATAGAGGTGTGTGTTTGCCATGATTTTTAAAATAATAGAAATTATATTTGGATGCTTATTTACTTATTATTTGTTCTAATATCTACAGCTTATAGGATACAATGAGAAGCCCATCAGCCTGCAGATGTTCATCGGGACGGCAGACGAGCGTTACATCAGGCCACACCTGTTCTATCAGGTGCACAGGATAACAGGGAAAACCGTAGCGACGCCCAGTCAAGAGACAGTGATCGCCAACACCAAAGTTCTTGAAATTCCTCTCCTGCCTGAAAACAACATGTCTGCCAGGTACTTGTTGGAAAAACCTCTGATTTACATGAACCCTGCCCTGCATGCATCAGAGAGAGAGCATTTTTGCATAAATAATGTACCGACATGGTTGAGCGTTTAGCCTTTGGATCGGAAAGATGGGAGCTGTTAATGGAAAATATGGGATATTTAGTAGAGGTTTTAAGGCTTTAAATAGAAATTAGAATTTTCCATATTTTGAAATATAAATAGTGTTTTGTGTAAGTCCAAGTTAAATTTATTGTCTCATTAATGCATTAGAGATGGTATTGAAATTACCTATTATATCGGTCTTTTGGTTTCAAACTTAAAACTGTCATTACCACCACAGAATTCTATTAAACACAATACAGAATTTGAGATGTGCTGGAAATGTCATTGTGGTCATCACAGGAGACCAAAAAATCTCCTGTGATGCATGTACATAAACTGTTAGACATTTTTAGTTGTCAAATAAAATTGTGTTAAAAAATGTTTAACGAGACTTTACTTTCTAGAAATCCATAGTGCTAAGTGCCCGATGTTGAAGAAACCCCCTTGCAGGGAAATAATTTTATAAAATGAAAGAGAATCTAATTGACTGGAATATCAAATGGATGTATTTTACCATCTTTCTTTGAAAGCATTGACTGTGCTGGAATCCTGAAGCTGCGGAACTCAGACATCGAGTTGCGGAAAGGAGAAACGGACATCGGCCGTAAGAACACACGTGTGCGTGCTGTATTCCGTGTTCAGATCCCTCAGCACAATGGAAAAGTGCTGTCACTGCAGGTGGCTTCTGTACCCATAGAATGCTGTGAGTATTTTCTTTACTGTGTTGATGTATTTCCTATTGAAACAGGAGCTGTAGCACTAATGGGACAAAGGAAAAACATTATCAAAATGTATTGATAAACGATTCCTTGGCAATTTACTATTGTCTTTCCCTGTGCGCCAGCTCAACGCTTAGCTCAAGAGCTTCCCCAGATCGATAATTTCAGTCCCGCCTGTGGATCAATGACTGGAGGAGAGGAGATGACAATCACTGGCCCAAATATCAACCCAGAGTCAGTAGTCATCTTCCAAGAAAAGGGCTCTGGTAAGGGATGCTTTTTAAATTAATTAATTAGAATGTAGATAATTATACTCGCAACTTGTTTCTCTGCTCTCATTTGAAGCTGTTTTTAGATCAGTAGTTTTGCAATAAGTTTTGGATGTCAATTTGTTTTGTAAAAACAAAAGAGTCTTTGTATCATCCTTTTTCCATTCCAGATGGTAAAACACAATGGGAGGCTGAAGTGAAAGCTATACCAGAAAAGAGTACAAATGTAAGAACAGTATGCTATTAAGTTTGTAGTAAAGAACTTTTACTTTACATGCAAATGCCTTTGAGATCTATAACTGGATTTTTTTTTCAACTTCAGGTTTTTAGTAATGTGGACTTAAAGAAAAACAAAAAGAAAAAGTATCTTTTAGTTATCAAAAAAAAAAAAAAAAAATCAACCCTTGGGACATGAAATTTCCCAAAGTTGAAGAAACACCCAATTACAGGTGTATGTCTCTGCAATTCTTATGTGTTCCCTTTCCTGTTTAGAGAAGCATAGTGGTGAAGATTCCTCCGTATCACAAGAAAACCATGGTTTCCTCCACCCAGGTGCAGTTCTCAGTCAGCAATGGCAAGAGGAAGAAAAGTGCCTCACAGTTCTTCACCTATCTTTCAGGTAATAGTCCTTCTCATTATATAGTACTAGTCTCATAGGGAGCATCAGCATTAAGTCTAGTCGCACTTATTCATGTCGAGAACTGTCTGGAAGAGTCTGTCTGACCAACGTGTCAAACCACCAACCACAGTTCACATTTATACGTGGCGTTTAGGGGTGGGTAAATCTGAAATCGATGATACCACAATAATAGAATGGAATGCAACAAAATGGTACCTTGTTCAATGCAGCAGTCTCAACAAATGGCTGCACAGAGAACAAAAAGATATTAGCAGAAGATGTTGTAGATGTATGATTCTAAATTCAGTCATGAAATTCTACATCCCAGTCTGAAAGGTCCTTTGATTCATAGGTCCTTTGAACATAATCTGAGAATTTGCATGGTGCAGCTGATAGGTCCTTTGACATGTAAGCTGTTAGCCAATCAACTTTCGTACCCCCTATTTTTCTAGCATTTAAATGGCCTCAGTTGTTTACAGGTTAGCCGGAATAACTGCAGCACGCTACAAGAGTTTTCTTTCTGAAAGCCTCCTCCTCCTCAGCACCACAGGTCTAGATCTGCTTAACAGGGATTTAATGTCTAATTGTGCAGCAGCAGCAGCAAGTTGTACATGCTCAACACAGCATGTCTGTGTTCTTTAAAGTAGCAAGTCTTTGTACTTGCTCAGCAGCAGCAGCGTAAGCGGATCTAGTCCGCCAAGACCAAACCTAGCAACATGTCATATCCATTTTAACACCTTAAATCTATTCCAAGAGTTGTCATGACTTAACTGAATTTGCATCAGTCCATAATAAATAGGTACCAATTATTTTATGGACATATAACTTGCAATATGCAGTTGTGAGATATCTCACCATGTTAAGTGCCTCCAACAAAACTCTTGAATACCTTTCAAAGATTTAAAACTATGAACCTCTTAAATTTTTCCTCAAAGTGCTCACTGTAGCTGCCCCGTTCCTTGTATTGGTGGTTTTGTCTCCCAGAAATTGTGTACAAGCCAGTCAATCTGGTTAGAGATTGCAATTTTGGAAATCTCTTGTCAGTTGTGTGAAGTATGGGTGTATTGTCAGACTGTTGGAAAACTGGTCTGAATTTCAGTTTCATTTGGTAAAGATCATACAATATATACATTTTTAAATGCATTGAGAAGTTAGGAAATGTTCAAAAAAGCTCCTAAAGTGAATGTATAAAGTGTTGTTCATCCTCCTTCCAAGCAGTGCAGGTAAAACAGGAGTTTGGTATGGGGACGGATCTTGCCACCAATGATCTTGCAAGGCAAAATCCCACCACCTCCCCAGCAGGCTTCATCACCACTGGGGATCCAATAACATCTGAACAGGCCCAGCCCCTTGAGCAGTGGCTGCTGTCTGGAGGATCAGTCTGTGCTCCATCTTCAACTCATATCAGTTACTCACCTCAGGATTCTTCATATCTGAACCACCCTCATCTTCCAGACAGCAGTCTTAGTGCTGGAGAAGACCTCCACACCATGTTCTACCACCCATCAGTGGACTTCACCAAGTCTTCATACCAGAAACCTCAAGAGAACCTTTCTTACAAAGGACAACCGAATCTTCCCATTGACAGTGGCTTACTGCAAGGTGGCGAGTCATCCCAAATCTTTATCGAGCAACCAAGGTCTCAACTAGGCAAAGAATACCAAGGAATGCCTTTAGAAAAAGGCCATAATCTTCACCACCTTGGCCCCTCCTTAGCATCCAACCTGTCTGTGTTAACTAGCCCAACTGTTGATAGATCTGGTCTGCGCCCTGTGGAGCTGATGCAATTCCCACAGTCCTCCTCGTCCCAGGTGCCTCCTCATCGTCATCACTCCACTCTTGCTACAGTGCCTTCTATCTCATCATCTACCAGAGAGTGCTTGAAGGACCCTCAATCCATCAAAGGTACATCTCACCAGGTAGCCAGAAAAAGTGCAGACCCATTGGGTTACAGTATGTCACAAGGTGGAGAAAGCCTTAATGTTAAACAGGAACCAGATGAAGAGAAAGAGCTAACCTTTCAGACCACAGGACTGCAGGATATCACTCTTGATGATGGTAAGGATATAAAGAGAACAGTTTTACAGAATGCTTCAGCCTCAACAGAAGTTAAGCTTTATTGACAGTATCTGAGAATAATTTAGACTACAGTAATCCACTAACAATGGAAGTCTTGGGGGCAAGGCATTGCATAATAAATGTT
This sequence comes from Myxocyprinus asiaticus, assembly GCF_019703515.2. Taxonomy (NCBI): domain Eukaryota; kingdom Metazoa; phylum Chordata; class Actinopteri; order Cypriniformes; family Catostomidae; genus Myxocyprinus; species Myxocyprinus asiaticus. Next base: position 27,819,495 of record NC_059389.1, read on the forward strand.
AAAATATGCAGTAGCAAAAGTATAGTCACAAGACTTAAACTAGCATCATAAAATCACATACTAGCCTTGTCTGTGCAAAGTTATTTGGAAATATCCAATATATCAACTCCTGTTGTGTCCATTTCAAGCTGGCAAGCATTTATTTTCATATGATACGTACAAAAATACCAGAAAGAAACTGTTTGGCCAACCACACAAATTAAGTTCATCCCCCTAGAAACGTAACCACTAAAAGGATGTTTTAGATATCTTTACAGATCAAATACCACACATTTATGTACTGAAGATGTAATATGAGCACATTAGCAAAAATACAAGCTGAACACTTTTGCACTGATGACAAAATTGGGGTCACGCGCACTGTGCTCGAGACGTAGCGGCACACAGAAAACCAAAGGATAATTTGGCCTTTTGTCATAAATATTTTGGTCTGTATTCCCAGAAAAGAGAGACTATATATTTTAAATGTGTAGATCTGCTAAAAGTGAATATTGTCAACATGGTGTACACTTACTTGTATATAGCTTTAAAGCTAACAGACATGAACTAAAAGCCACAAAACTTTGATTTTGATTTAATTGGGTCTTTAAACCCTTCAGAATGCTTTGCCCATAGACATTCATTGTAAGTGCATTGCAGTAAACATGATTTTGGTCGTGTGGGACGAGTCGAAATAATTTTCTGTGGTAATCAATAGCGTGCCACTGAAAGTCCTTCATTAGCGACACCAGAATATAGCTGTTAACATTTTCTCACCTCAATGCCAAACCCGTTTACTACAGACTATATTATCTGTTTGCATGCAATACACACTTTTGATTGTGCCTCATGTTGAGCTAATGACTTACTGCAAGCTGCATTAACAAAATGTCTGCTAGCTTTGCACCATATGCTAGATGGGATTTTTGTTTACTCTCAAGGAAAACTAGCAGCTGCCACCGCTAGTGTCTGGAAGCCTGTTTAGTTTGGGCCTAATTATAGTCCACAGTCCCGCGGTGCATTGGGAAAGAGGATACTGGCATTGCATAGAGTTACCCAAAAGAGCTAAATATACCACGGAGGCTAATCCACCGCCAGATTTGCATAGCTCTGTTGTGACAGTCTTGCATAGTTTGCATAAGATATTGCTTCCATTAGCTTGGAAGGAGACCTTAACCTTGCAAATAACCTTGACTGAACTTGACCTTTGTTCATGAAGGTATCCCTTCTGTATTTTCTGTATATCCCTTCTGCCTTCCCTATATATAATATAACTTGATTTCAGATGTATTTAAAATTTTATGTTTTAATTTAATATAAGTAATTACTTATTATTTTATTTAAATATAAAACATATGTAAGGAATTTATTTAATTACAAGTACTATTTTTAAATGTATTAAAATTTATTTAATTATTTAAATTTAAGAACAATAATTATTATTTATTAATATAACACTTTCATTACTATTGTGATGATAATATATGTATATTAACAATTATCATTTATGTTAATAATTAACATTAACTTTTTAAAGATTATTTTAATTAATAGAATCTCTTTTAATAAAATAATAATTTAAATATACAAATTATATGAAATTTTATATATTAGAAATATTAATTAGAAATATCTTATTTAATTTATAAATAAAACCAAAACAGTATGTGTATTTTTGTTTGTGGTATACTCCTTTTTACCTGGCCCACCGTCACCGCGTCTCAACAGCACTTTTCCGTGTTGGAGAGGACAGGTGCAGTGGACTGGAATACCCCTGTTGAGTGAGTGCTGTTGTCCGGCATCATGCTCCCTTCATTGCCGGTGTGTGTGCGTGCGTGTGTGTGTGCGTGTGTGTGTGTAACCCTGCACGTGTGTTGTTTTTCACCTACACTCGAACAGATTCATTTCCAAATGCGCACAGCTTCCTTTTCTGTCTATGATATATTTATAGCCCACACTGTATACTCTCGTTTCCCGTTTCGTACTGATCATGCATGCCATGTTTTAAATAGCTTGTGTATTTAAAGTGTATTATGGACATTATATAGGCTTTTTACATTACATTTGAATTCATAAGAATGGCTGCATTTTAAGACTTCTGTAGTAATAGTAATTCAATTTCAGCCTTTGTGGTTTAATACCACCCATGCAAGTTGTGAAGTGTAAAATGATGCTGTGCACAAGCTTAAGCATGCTCTAAATTAAAGTAAGAGCTGCGGGGAAACACCAGCGATTATGTATAACACTGTCCTCAGATTGACTATAAATGGAAGAAAATGAAATGTTGCTCATTCATCACTCTTTCCATGATTTAAACTGAATTGCAAAAATGTGCCTAGGTTATATTTCACCCCAAAATCTAAAGAAAAGCAAAAAAGAAATTATAATCTGCAAAAAGAAAATGAAGCATATTTCTAGGACCATAAAGATTGTTTTGACCATAAAAATTAATTATTTTTATTTTATGAATTTATTTTGTTTTATAAATAACAAATATATTTATTTATGTTACTATTCTAAATGTTGATTCTCATTTGATTCTTATTACTGTAATATGTATGTTTTTTATTGTAAAAATGATTTAAAAAAAAATCTGCATAAATTAAACACAGTTAAAAAAATACTACCATGATATATAAATGCTATTAAAATAATATCGTAATTTTTTTTTCTGCATATGGTGCACCTGTCACAATGCAAAAAATCATAGTGGTCCTAAAAATAAGCTTATTTTTCTTTAAGCAAAATATAATTTCTTATTTCTGTCTTTTAATTTTGGGATGAAATATGACCCGGACATGTTCCTGAAAGGTTTCATTGGATTCACCCTTAAAAATCTGTTCTCATATGTTTGTTCTCTTTGCAGTAAGTGAGATCATTGTCAGAGACTTGTTCGAAATTCCAGACTCAGAGGATACCAACAGTGTGCCATAGCTCCACTCTCATGGGCGATGGGTCCCACAGATCACAAAATTAATCTTCCACAGGACTTTAGTACTGCAACCATTAGTGAACTGATTAACAGAAGCATGGACATCTCATTATAACTGCTTTGACTGCGGAAGTCTCTTCCATCATACATTTACTGCACCTGTGGAAAAGACGTTTATTATGAGCAATACCATTAGGATTTTAAACATTGTTAAACTGGGCATGTAAAATGTACTTTCAAATGTACAAGTCCGTTTGTGCCTTAACCTGACATGCCTTTTATCCTATTTGAATGTTTCAGTTGTGTTTAGTTGTCTCTTAATTTGGATTTTTAATGTAGTTGAAAAATCCAAATCTATTCTTGTACGGTTTTAGATGATTAATTATGAAAAAGAAATATACATCAGCATGTAGCATATGAGAGAGTCCAATGTTTCTGTTAGCTGAGTTTCACTTTAATCCACTGTGATACCTGTTTGACATCTCAATAGATTATTTTCTCATGCTTTTTATCATTGCTCAATAGTTTTTCAAAATGAAATTGTATTTATGAATTTTTACTGAACATAAAAGAGGTTTTGTGACATTTTGCGTGAGTGACCTTTTATTCGCAGTAAAAGTTTTTGTGTATCGCAACCCCTTTCGACATTTATTCACGTGCAAGTGATGAATTATCAATATTGAAGTTTTCTTACGTTAAAATGCTAATTCTTGATATCAGGAAGGGAATTACTACTAGTGAAAGTGCTTATTTGTGATATTAGTCATTACTTTTGCACTAGCAAAAACAGTATAAAAACGTCATCACAGAAAATGAATTTTACTAATAGAATTTCAAAATGATCTGTCATTCACACCTATTCAAAACAGAATTACAGATATCTATAATTAATTCCAAATACACGTACTCCTTACTAGTAAAAATAATAATTTTTATATCAATAATTATATTATTACTAGTGCAAATTTCCATTTCAGACATGAACAAAATGCTTTTTTTTTTTTTTATCTGTAATTGGGTTATCACAAGTGGCAGTGTTAATTTCATATGTCTGTGTTGTGTTTATAGATAGTAGGAACGACTTTTAAAATAGCTTTAATCATTCTTCTATTTATTGATATCTGAAATCCCAAATCTAACATGTTGAAATGCATTTTCACTAGTTGTAATTCTATTTTTTCATTTCAACATAAGGCTGGGCATAGAAATGCATCAATTCATCGACTACAAACTCTTCAGACATGTTTAGTAAGATCTGTTCTCTGTTTTGTGTGCAGCTGTGTTGTGTTCTGTTGTCACTAATGCTGTGGAGGACCTGTTTTTAGATAAACAAAACAAGTTTTCGCTTGAACGCCCCAATGTCACGAGGGGGCTGCATGAACTGTTGTTCTCATGCCCTATCATAAACGCACACAGGAGATCAACGGTCAATGAAAATTTTCGCTAAATAATACATTAAATTTCAGATTGTTTCTCACCAACCCTTATCGTATGCTTTTATAACAATCACGAGTCTCATGGAATAATTTATTAGACTTCTGAATTATACTTTTGTGTTCTTTTGAAGCTTGAAGATGTACCATAAACTGCCTTTGTGTGACATCACTGAGTACAACATTTTTTCCCCCACAATTTCTCCCTTTGTGTTAAGAAAAAGAAAGTCATGTAGGGTTAACAACACAGGGGTGACTAAACAATGACTGAATTTTTATTTTAGGGTGAACTATATCTTTAAGATCTGTAATTCATGTCCAACATGTGATTAAATGTCAAAAGGGCTTGCCATATTTTATGGACTTTAAAAAATGTGCTAAGGGATGTATAAATAGATGTATTTAATGTGCTATATAAATATACAAGCATATATATATATATATATATATATATATATATATATATATATATATATATATATATATATATATATTAAAGGTTTAAATGTTTAAAAATTATTTAAGATTTAAAGATTTAATTAAGAAACAAATCTACATTTTGAAATAAAAATAGTTTTTAAAGTTTGATAAAATATTAAAATATTATAATATACTATAATATGGTTTCACTGTACATTTTTTGCAAGCGTAATTCATTTTAGACATGCTTAGCGGCCGTGAACGTTTCGTATTTGTTTACATGAGAAACCCCGCCCTTCAAGTTGACTCGAAACCACCGGAAGTTTGCGTCATGACGTCCAATGCAACGGAAACAGATACGAGAGATAGAGACTACCAGAAACAGCCAGAGAAACAGATCCAAATATGATATTCCACAGCTTTACATAAAGACCGCAGGTGTCAAACTGTTAGTCGAATATCAGAGGACACATATACGGACTGTCTCATGAGTTTATGAAACTATCTGTTGAGTTTTTAATCCGGGTAACCATTACGTAGCTGAAGCAGATTAGCTCTCGTGCTAATGTTGTGAAATATTCATCTGTTCTGCAAATATAAGCATTTATTTACGAATGATAAACATTTAACAGTTTATACGTCGGGATAGGGGTAAAACCTAACACATTATAACCATATATTGTCCGGTGTTTAGAGTCTGTTACACGTAGTCAACATCAGTTTACACAACACCGCAGTGACTGTATTTATATCAACACAGGTCATCTGTTTGGTTATTCTCGACGATTATTCATAGTCACAAGATCTTAAAATTGATTCTGAAGGACTCATAGATATCTGTAAAAGTGAAGTTGCTTTCATTTGGATTCATATTGACGACAAGTTGTATTTGAAGCAGATATGAACATGTTTGCTTGAGCAGAACCTATCAACATCTGGAAGTGGAAGCCTGCTTTCATCTGGACTCATTCCCATATATAATCTAAATTGAGAAGCTGTCAGGATGCCTCTGCTGTTTTTGGAGCGGTTTCCTTGGCCAAATTTACGGACATACACAGCCCTGAGCGCAGTTCTTCTGGTCGGAACGATCTTAAGTGCCTACACCACAGTGAGAGACTCAGAGTTCACATCTGCACTGACTGAAGACACACACAGCGGAGCGGAGGAGGATATCAAGCTCAGTCAGCTGGAGAACTTTGGACATGTGGCCACCAATGTGCTGCTGTATCTCATCACAGACAGTCTGTTTGTCTGGGTGTGTGAAACTTTGCCACTTTGGTTACAAATCTGGGCTGATATCTTACAGTTCACCCACAAATGAAAATTCTCTCATCATTTACTCACCCTTATGCCATCCCAGATGTGTATAACTTTTTTTCTTCTGCAGAACACAAATGAAGATTTTTAGAAGAATATCTCTGCTCTGTAGGTCCTTTCAGTGTAAGTGAATGGTGGCCAGAACTTTGAAGCTCTAAAAAGCAGATAAAGTCAGCATAAAAGTAATCCATATGACTCCAGTGGTTTAATCAATGGCTTCTGAAGCGATTTAGTTGGTTTTGGGTGAGAACACCAAAATATAACTCCTTTTTCACGGTGTATCTTGCCATAGCAGTCTCTAGGCACGATCATGATTTCAAGCTCGATTACACTTCTTAGTGCTTCACACATGCAGAGCGCTAGATGGTGCTATAGGAAGAGTAATCGAGCTTAAAATCATGATCGCCAAGGAGACTGCTGTCAAGATTTATTGTGAAAAAAAATTGTTATATTGTGGTCTGTTTTCACCCAAAACTGACTGATTGCATCAGAAGATGTTGATTCTACTACTGGAGTCTTATGGATTACTTTTATAGTGCCTTTATGTGCTTTTTGGAGTTTCAAAGTTTTGGTCTCCATTTTCTTGCATTATATTGATCTACAGAGCTGAGATATTCTAGAAAGAAAGTCACACACATCTGGGATGACATGAGGGTGAGGTTGAGAGTATTTTCATTTTTGGGTGAACAATTCCTTTAAAAGTTTTAGGTACAAATCCCATAAGAGTTGATCCATAATCTCTCTCTATTGTGTTCTTGAGCAAGACACTTAAACTGTGACACAGTTAGTGAGTTCCTATAGTCTCTGAAAACCTGGAAATATGAGGGAATTTCAGATTTATTTTGATTTCGAGGCCTGGAAAGTTGTGGAAATTAATCAAATCTTAAAGGAATGTTCCGGGTTAAGCTCAATGGACAGAATTTGTGGCATAATGTTGATTACCACAAAAATTCATTTCAACTCATCTCTCCTTTTCTTTTAAAAAAAAGAAAGCAAAAATTGATGTTACAGTGAGGCACTTACAATGTTAGTGAATGGGGACAATTTATGGAGGGTTTAAAGGCAGACATGTGAAACTTATAATTTTATAAAAGCACTTCCATTAATTCTTTTGTTAAAGCTTGTTTATTATTTGAGCTGTAAAGTTGTTTAAATCATCATTTTTACAGTCGTTTTAGGGTTTACAGTGTGACAATGAAGTTGTAAAATTGGATATAACTTTACACAGAAAAGGGCACACTAAATAATTTATCACACTAAAATCATGTTAATATGCACATTGTTTATGTCTTGTGGCTAAACCTTTGAAACAGTGAGTATTTTAATGTTTACGGATCGGCCCCATTCACATCCATTGTAAGTGCCTCACTGGAACCCTGATTTTTTATTTTATTTGTTTAAGTAAAGGAGGGGCAAGTCAAAATTTGATTTGTGGTAATCAGCATTATGCCACAAATGCTGTCGATTGAGCTAAACTTGTATTGAACCCGGAATATTCCTTTAATTAAAATTCATGAGAAGTTCTATATTGAGTATGTATATATTACTCATTATATTCTGCTCTTAAAGATTTCATCAGCTCGATATTGCTAGATATTTATTTTGTTGTCTGATTAAAGACATTTCTACACTAAGTAGAATCATTTAAATCTATTAATTCCCACAGGTGATGGTGAACACAGCATGCTGCATCCTCATGTTAATAGCTAAAGTGATCCAGTGCATCGTGTTCGGACCGCTGAGAGTCAGTGAAAAACAGGTAGGAACCATTTATGAAGATCACACTGCCACTGATGATCACACAACAGTACCACATAAATTGTTTTGGATAATAAAGATATGGGCAATTTTTGCCGTCAGATGTTTTTTTATGTTACTACCTAATTTCAACAATTAAATTTTCTGAGATGCCAAGACGATTTGTTCTGATTTTAAAATTACTGATTTTGTCTAAGTCATAGGGTTAAATTCAGGCAATACAGTTTAATGACAGCAAATAAAAGGTACACAACATCACTAAAAACACTACTAAACTACTAAGCACTTATTTTACACAATATTTATGCAAAATTCACTGAAATTAATTTTTTATGTATCGACAAAGCCGTAGATTGTGTTACTTACACAAGGGGGAACTAACAATTCTGTTATCAGTACTTTGCACCGATTCCTTTTAATGATTCTGGGACCTTAACGGTTCCATTAACGATTATTTTTGTACTCTTGAGGAAAAATTATTTGACCAGAGTAGATATCAGTACAATACTATAAAATACAGTTGAAAATTGTCTTTGACCACACCTGCAACAATTACAACACACACTAAAAACAATAGGATTATAACAAGGTAAAATACGGTTAATAAAAATATCAATCACCTGAGGTAAGAGTGCCATACCATGAAATAAAAAACCACACAAAAAAAAACAATTACGTACATCCTTAAAAACAGATACATAAAATTAAAAAGGATTAGTTCACCCAAAAATGAAAATTCAGTCATTGTTTACTCCTGTGTTTGTATAACCCTATATGACTTGACTTCTTTTTCTTAACACAAAGGGAGACATTTTGAAAAAAAAAAAAATGTTCAGTGATGTCACACAATGGTAGTTTATGGTGACCACCTCTTCAAGTTTCAAAAGAACACAAAAGTATAATTCAGAGGTCTAATAAATTATTCCAAGAGACTTATGATTGTTCTGAAGGAATACGATAAGGTTTGATGAGAAACAAACCAAAATCTAACATATTATTTTGCAAAACTCTTTACCAACCGTTGATCTCCTGTGTGCATTCATGAGTCTGCATGCGGGCTTAAGAGCTCTTTGCAAGAGAGCAACATTAGTTACTAGGGCTGTCACGATTACTTGATTTCAGTTACTCGATTAAAAAAATTCCTTGATTACAAAATTGCCTAATCAACAAATTGTAAAAAGACGTCTAGTTTCACATGCAGTGACGGATGCTCAAACACTTTCTGTTCAATAAATCTGAATCCAGACGATCTAAAGGCAGTCGCACACCAGATGAGAAGTGTTGCGGCTAGGACACGGCACAGGTATCAAACACAGGGCACAGCAATGTGGTTCAGGTTGCAGACAGTACACACAAAAGTTACCAAGGTTTTTCCATTCTTCAAGAATAAACATAGCTAGAGTAAATAATCTATGTTATTTGATAATTTGATTTGGGTCGAATTTAATAGAAAAAATGCAAGTTGCGCTCATGGCGCGGCAGAAATTTGAGCGCAGCCTCACGATTTGTAGCTGGGCGCCACCGACAGACACCTAGCGGTGGTGTGCGTGCATTCATAGAAAACAATTGTTTCCAATTTTAGAATGTGCAATGTCATCCGCCAGACATGTCCAGTGTGCAACCCCCTTTAAGAAGGTTATTTTTTGCAGATTGGGATTTGGGTTCCTTTCTGTGTTAGTTACAATTTAAATGTAAATGCGATCGTTGTCCTCATGTAAATTAGATTTCATTGCGAACTAAGTGGGACATTAGTTCGCAATGTCCCACTTCCAATAAATATTTTATCGGTTATGGCCATTATCAGAGGTAAAACTTAATGTGGGAATCCAGAGAATTGAATTTACTTAATAAAGCTGCAGGTCTGTATGCTGTCAGTCAAAGCTCAACGTGAACCATTAAAGCCACACAGCTATGCGCTCGCGTCCCGCAGAGGCAATATAAAACAGGCTTACTTGAGAGAGCAACGGCTAGTCTCCGAATGTGAAATTATTAACAGTGTTAAGTCACTGAATGTCCAGATGAATAAGGGTATTTTACATGGGACGTGGCAAGTGGAAAGCTTTTGCAATATGTACAGTATGTAACACGCACAACAATGCCAGCAACTGCAGCTCAACAAAAGAGAGAAAAAATCTCTCTGAATGACGTGATTACTGTTAATTTTGTATTGTGTTGCATGTAAATGATTGTTTAAAAAGCCAGCAACCAAATATAGAGACTTTTATATCTCCATAAAATAGTTTAACCATGAATATAACTCATCCTCAGTAAACAAGATTGGTGCGCAGACATCGTCTCAGAAAAAATAAAATATTTTATTTCCATGGCCTGTTTTCCCATATTTGAATTTTAAACTAAAATGGGAAGATCGTGTTGTAAAAAATAAAATAAATAAAAAGGTTGGCACACCTGTAGTAGGCAATCTCTGTCAACTTGAATTATATAGGCTGCATTTTTTATATTATAGATCTGCTTTAGATGGGTTTTAGACATGGTTTGCACAATTGATTTGTTGTTATTCAATCATAGAGTGCATCAAAACTTAGGCCAATTAATGCATTTTAGCCAAACGTGACTTCACCTCGGCAACTTTATGCAGTCTGAGTTATTGCATAATTTTTCCGATTACTCAATTAACCGTCAGAATAATCAGTAGATTACTCGATCTAATCCTACTAATCATTTAATAAGTGTCACTCACCAAAGGGTAAGTGTGCCATTTCATTTAGAAATCATTACTTACATCCTGTAGTTTGGCTTAAAAATCCAATGGAAATAGTTATATATAACAAATCAGAAATAAATGTAATACAATGGTAACACTTTACAATAAGGTTGTATTTGTTAACATTATTTAACATGAACTTACAATGAGCAATACTTTTACAGCATTTATTCATCTTGGTTGATGTTAATTTCAACATATACTAACACATTTTTTTAAATCAAAAGTTGTATTTTAACATTATTAATGCTCAATAAACTAACATGAACCAACGATGAACAATTGTATTTTTATTAACTAGCATTAACAAAGATTAATAAATGCTGTAAAAATATATTGTTTATTGTTAGTTAATGATATTTAATGCATTAATATTAATGAACCTTGTTGTAAAGTTGTTACCATTACGATTCTTGTAAAAGGTGTGTTTACACATACTTTTTAGAGACAAAAATGCAGTCCAATAAAACTTTGTAATAAATGAAACTCCTAAACAAATAAAAAAGTGATATATATATATATATATATATACAGGTGCATCTCAATAAATTAGAATGTCATGGAAAAGTTCATTTAGTTCAGTAATTCAACTCAAATTGTGAAACTCGTGTATTAAATAAATTCAATGCACACAGACTGAAGTAGTTTAAGTCTTTGGTTCTTTTAATTGTGATGATTTTGGCTCACATTTAACAAAAACCCACCAATTCACTATCTCAAAAAATTAGAATATGGTGACATGCCAATCAGCTAATCAACTCAAAACACCTGCAAAGGTTTCCTGAGCCTTCAAAATGGTCTCTCAGTTTGGTTCACTAGGCTACATAATCATGGGGAAGACTGCTGATCTGGCAGTTGTCCAGAAGAAAATCACTGACACCCTTCACAAGGAGGGTAGCCACAAACATTCATTGCCAAAGAAGCTGGCTGTTCACAGAGTGCTGTATCCAAGCACGTTAACAGAAAGTTGAGTGGAAGGAAAAAGTGTGGAAGAAAAAGATGCACAACCAACCAAGAGAACCGCAGCCTTATGATTGTCAAGCAAAATCGATTCAAGAATTTGGGTGAACTTCACAAGGAATGGACTGAGGCTGGGGTCAAGGCATCAAGAGCCACCACACACAGACGTGTCAAGGAATTTGGCTACAGTTGTCGTATTCCTCTTGTTAAGCCACTCCTGAACCACAGACAACGTCAGAGGCGTCTTACCTGGGCTAAGGAGAAGAAGAACTGGACTGTTGCCCAGTGGTCCAATGTCCTCTTTTCAGATGAGAGCAAGTTTTGTATTTCATTTGGAAACCAAGGTCCTAGAGTCTGGAGGAAGGGTGGAGAAGCTCATAGCCCAAGTTGCTTGAAGTCCAGTGTTAAGTTTCCACAGTCTGTGATGATTTGGGGTGCAATGTCATCTGCTGGTGTTGGTCTATTGTGTTTTTTGAAAACCAAAGTCACTGCACTCGTGTACCAAGAAATTTTGGAGCACTTCATGCTTCCTTCTGCTGAAAGATGCTGATTTCATTTTCCAGCAGGATTTGGCACCTGCCCACACTGCCAAAAGCACCAAAAGTTGGTTAAATGACCATGGTGTTGGTGTGCTTGACAGGCCAGCAAACTCACCAGACCTGAACCCCATAGAGAATCTATGGGGTATTGTCAAGAGGAAAATGAGAAACAAGAGACCAAAAAATGCAGATGAGCTGAAGGCCACTGTCAAAGAAACCTGGGCTTCCATACCACCACAGCAGTGCCACAAACTGATCACCTCCATGCCACGCCGAATTGAGGCAGTAATTAAAGCAAAAGGAGCCCCTACCAAGTACTGAGTACATATACAGTAAATGAACATACTTTCCAGAAGGCCAACAATTCACTAAAAATGTTTTTTTTTTATTGGTCTTATGATGTATTCTAATTTTTTGAGATAGTGAATTGGTGGGTTTTTGTTAAATGTGAGCCAAAATCATCACAATTAAAAGAACCAAAGACTTAAACTACTTCAGTCTGTGTGCATTGAATTTATTTAATACACGAGTTTCACAATTTGAGTTGAATTACTGAAATAAATGAACTTTTCCACGACATTTTAATTTATTGAGATGCACCTGTATATATATATATATATATATCATTCTTTTATTATTTTATAAAATTCCAATGATTGCTACAAAACTGTGTTTTAAATTACACATTGTCAGTAACAGTTCTTATTTTTATTTCGAGTTGAGACAAAAGTCATTACGTGAACATCAGTAAAATTAATTCGGACTGATGTATATGCCTAAGTGCTTTTGATTGACTAAAAAGGGCCAGTGCATAAGAGTAATTTGTTCGGGAATCAGACTACACAGGTAGCGCTGTAGATTCAGTAGTGGGGCAGCACTGCCACCTGCCGCTGAATTAAGATGCAGGCAACACTGTCGAGTGATTTAGTATGGTGTTCCATCCACATCAGTGGAAAATTGCACATTTGGGAACTGTTAATGTAACTGGAATTTATGAATATCATGTATTTTTTTTTTTTTTTTTTTTTTTTTTTTAAATGGAACCGATTCTGAACAAGAATTGGTTCTCAGTTCCCAACCCTAGTTATCGGCCAATGATGATAATTTCAAAATGGCCAAATATCAACTGATTAATTGGCTTGCAAATCACAAGTTAATTAATTGATAATCACAAGTTGTTTTTTTGTTGTCATATGCATCTTGATGCCTTATTGCCCTAAAAACAAAGAACTTTAAATGAATAACGGTTCTATTACATGTGTTAAAGCTTTCAGCATTGATTTCCATTGCAATTTAACATCTTTACCTTATGATATCCTGTTTCCTTTCACTCTGCCTGACCAGCATCTGAAAGACAAGTTCTGGAACTTCATCTTCTACAAGTTCATCTTTATCTTTGGTGTGCTGAATGTGCAGCGGGTGGATGAGGTGGTGCTGTGGTGTCTGTGGTTCTCCATTCTCATCTTCCTCCATCTGATGGTGCAGCTCTGCAAAGACCGCTTCGAATATGTGAGAACAATTTATTTACCATATTAGTAAGGAATAGTCTTTATAACAAGAGTTGAATCGTCTTTATCTAAAGTAGCACTAATACATTCAGAAAGACAGTTTCATGTAATGACATGTTTTAACAGTTCCAATTGTGAAGGAAATGTACATTTGCTTTAACCACCAATATACAGCCAAAGCGTGTATCACTCTTACAGTGGCCATTTTGAGAGATCTGTTTTGAAACAGAGTATGGCTGAAACACTGTTTTGACTGTACAGTTGAATTAATACAAAATTAATTAATAAAAAAATAATAATTCTTTCCTTTCTTGTGGAATTCCTCCTTTACTCCCTACCTTCCTTCCTTCCTTAAAGGAATAGTTCACCCAAAAATGAAAATTCTCTCATGATTTACTCACCTTTAAACCATCCCAGATGTGTATGACTTTCCTTCTTCAGCAGAACTGAAATGAAGATTTTTATAAGCACATTTCAGCTCTTTTTGTCCATACAATGAAAATATCAGGTGCCATCAGTCTGCTGGATATTTGTCTGTCCAAAAGTCATATTTAGGCAGCATAAAAGTAATCCACACGACTCCTGTCGATCAATTAATGTCTTCTGAAGCAAATTCGATAGGTTTCTGTAAAAAAATAAATAGATAATTTAAACTTTAATAACTTAAAAAAATCGCTTCCTGCTAGCAGTTGACCCATTCTTTCTTGCGGACTTCATTTAGTTCCTAACTTCCTTAACTTTTTTCTTGACTTCCTTTCTTGCTTCCCTAATTGCGTCCTTCCAACCTTCCTTGCTTTTCTTCCTTTCCACCTTCCTTCCTTCACTTTCCTCTTTACTTGCTTTTTAACTTCTGTCCTTCCTTGCTTACTTCCAAACCCTCCAGTGTTAATCTCATCAACTAAATCACTGCCGAAAATGTTCGTTGACGAAGGTTTTTTTAAATTTCTTCAACAATAACAAATACGAGAAAGACACATCGTAACGATAATCAAACGATTTTATTAAGCCATACTGTTGACGAAAATATGACGTGAAAAATAATAATACTGCAAGATATTAAAGGAATGTTCCGGGTTTAATACAAGTTAAGTTCAGTCGACAGCATTTGTGGCATAATGTTGATTACCACAAAAATGTGTTTCGACTCGTCTCTCCTTTTTTTTTTTAAAAAAAAGAAAAGAAAAAATCGATGTTACAGTGAGGCACTTACAATGAAAGTTAATGTGGTCCATTTTTGGAGGATTTAAACACAGAAATATGAAGCTTATAATTTTATAAAAGCACTTCCATTAATTCTTCTGTTAAAACTCATGTATTATTTGAGCTGTAAAGTTGTTTAAATCATCATTTTACAGTCGTTTTAGGGTTTGTTGACATCAAATCATCATGGTAATGAAGTTGTAAAATTGGCTATATCTTTACACAGGAAAGGTTAGTGATCTTGTCACACTATAATCATTTTTACATGCATATCCTTTGTCTTGTGGCTATACTTTTGAAACAGTGAGTATTTTAATGTTCAAAAATTGGCCCCCATTCACTTCCATTATAAGTGCTTCACTGGAACCCAGATTTTTGCTTTTTTTAAAGAAAAGGAGGGAAGAAGAAACATCTAGAGAATCATCTGTTTTAGAAGATATTAGATATGGATTCATCTAATCCCACGGTTTGTTATTAAGAGTATTAAGTCAAGGGAGGCACGGAGAACGATGATAAAATCTACGATGGTAAAATCAAAAGTTAAATAAATACAATATAAAAATGTATTGCGAAGATAATTGAAAATGAATAGGTCTATGGCATTGTAGTATTGTTAAATGTCGAGTGCACATGTACAGTATGTCAGGCAAGAGCGCAAATCTCTCCGCTCGCACGAGGACTTCGCACAAAACTAGACACGCCCTCTGAAATATACTGTATGCTATAAATCTCCCTGCTCTTACTCAGAGAGTGCGTTTGCACACACAGAACATGTCCTTTGCACTCACAAATCTATTTGAGAAATCAACTTGCCATTTGGCCGGTTACTTTTTTAGGAACTGCAGCATAATACATGGTTAAATTCGTATTGTAAGATTGGTATTCTGTTCACTGTTGATGTAAGTGATGTGAGCAAATCAAATGACATAAACCGCCATCTAAGAACATTTGTTACGAATCACGTCATCTTCCGACTTTCACTGCAGTGGAAAACTTAGCTGCACAAGTTTATCATGTGGCGGCACATATGTAGAAAATCAGATAATATGTGGAACAAAATCACATGTCCATTATTTCGTGTTCAACATGATATCAGGTCAACGTGTCTTTGTGTTTGTGACGAGTGCAGTTTCACATAGAGATGGAGACTGGATCATGTGTTGCAGGTTTATCACAAATATAGGCCAAAACAGTGAAATAAACCCATTGTCATATGACAAACATGTATTTTTAATTAAAATAATGGAAAATATGGTTTCATATTATTAATAGAAATATTTATTATTTGCCATTAATCACGCACAATTGTATGACGCATTGCATTTAAAGTAACTGATCATCATTGAATTGCTTCAACGCTTGATATATTATGAATTTTGATAATATAACACTAGAGGACACTACCTGATAAAAGTTCAAATAATTGTCCTGAATGTGCTGCTGTTTTTAGTGGAAGATATAGATATTTTTTGACATTTAGCATAGACTATCCTATTTATTATTTACTTAGCTATTTTATAGGCCCATATACAACATTGTTGTATGTACACTGACTAGCCCAAAAAAAGTTGCATACTCTAATATTTCATTGGACTACCTTTAGCTTTGATTACGTCACGCATTTGTCGTGGCATTGTTTCAAAAAACCTTATGCAGTGTCACAACATTTATTTCCATCCAGAGTTGTATTAATTTTTGGCCGAGATCTTGTATTGATGACGGAAGAGTCAAACCATTCCATAAAGTCTTCTCCAGCACATTCCAAAGACTTTCAATGGGTTTAAGGTCAGGACTCTGTGGTGACAAATTAATTTGTGAAAATGATTCCTCATGCTCCCTGAACCACTCTTTCACAAATTGAGCTTGACCAGTCTTGGCGTTGTCGTCCTGGTATATGCCCATGCCTTCAGTGAAGAAAAAAATCCATTAATGGGATACCCTGGTCATTCAGTACATTCAGGTAGTCAGCTGACTTCATTTTATTGCTGCATAATGTTGCTGAGCCTAGACCTGACCAATTGAATCAACTCCAGATCATAACACTTCCTCCAGAGACTTGTACAGTGGACAGTATGCATGATGGGTGCATCGCTTCATGCGCTTCCCTTCTTACCCTGATGCACCCATTGCTTTGGAATAGGGTAAATCTGGACTCATCAGACCACATGACCTTTTTCCATTGCTCCACAGTCCAAACTTTATGCTCCCTAGCAAATCGAAGTCGTTTTTTCCAAATAGCCTCACTAACAAGTGGCTCTCTTGTGGCCACACAGCTGTTTAGTCCCAATCCTGTAAATCCTCGTCACATTTTGCATATGGAAATGCTCTTTCACTATTAAACATAGCCGTGAGTTCTACTGTTGATTTTTTATGATGTGACTTCAAGCGTTTTAGTGATCTCCGATCACGATCATTCTAGATTATCTTACGACCACATTTCTTCTGTGAATCTGATGGTTCACCACTATCCTTCCAGGTTTTAATAATGTGGTGGACAGTTCTTAACCCAATTCCAGTGATTTCAGCAATCTCCTTAGTTGTTTTCTTTGCTTGAGATAATTTGCCTCTTCAGAAACACAGTAACATCTATTCCACGACCACGGGATAAATCTTCCGACATGGTTGTTTAAGAAATGAGAAGCTACACACTGCATCAGTTAGGATTAAAAGAATTGTTGCCAGCCGAAATATATTAATCACTGCAAAAATGATCCAATCATAGGCTCTTAAGTATCTGCTTATTTAAATTCAAACTGCAGCTTTTTTTTTGGCCAGGCAGTGTATATAAATGTGCAGAAACAAAATCCTTTACATCCTGGTTTGATTCCTTCTCTTGTTCCTTTCTCACTTATTTATTTATTGTGTTGTTGCTTTCTGTCAGCTTTCATTTTCCCCCACTACACCGATGGGCAGTCATGTGCGTGTGTTGACTCTGCTGGTGTCTGTTCTGATGTGCTGCAGTGGTTTAGCAGTGCTCTGCGCTCTGGTCGGACAAGTTCATGGAATGCACACTGTCACTTTCATGGCAGCTGAGGTAGGAAACATCTCTTTTTAAACTCTTCTTTAATTTTACACGACTTTGCAGCAAATGTATAGAGAACAGTAGATCATTTTTGTTTTCTTGTTTGTTGGACATTAATTTCCTAACCCCACCTACTGCTTCCTGTCTTGCAGTGTTTGCTGGTGATGGTGCGCACAGGACATGTCATCATACGGTGTGTGTTGAGTTCAGAGGTTTATCAGCATTGCTCAGTCTAAATGAGTGGACAGATGCATCTAAAGGTTGTTGTTATTTTCAGGTACTCCATCCACCTGTGGGACCTGAACCATGAAGGCACCTGGGAGAACAAGAGCTCGCACATCTACTACACTGACTTCATCATGGAGTTGGCCATCCTCTGCCTAGACCTGATGCATCACATCCACATGCTGGTGAGAGCATTACGAAACTCATTTATCACTACTAATGTGTTGATCTGGCAGCATGACATGTTAATGATATTTATATGGGTGATTTTTCAGTTAAGGGGAGTTTTCTGTACTGTAAGAAGATTTTAAAGAAAATGTACAGTATTTTAAAAAAAACAATCTAACTAAAGTATTATAATAGTATTCCTGTTACTTGCACTTTTCAAGCTCTTCGGGAACATCTGGCTGTCCATGGCCAGTCTGGTGATCTTCATGCAGCTGCGCTATCTCTTCCACGAGGTGCAGAGGAGAATTCGCCGTCATAAAAACTACTTGCGTGTTATTGACAATATGGAGTCCAGGTGAGGAGCACGTTCATAAAACAATTTCTCAGCTGCTTTACTACAGGAAATAGATTATATTGTTCAACCTTTACGCAAAGCTGAAGTAGATTGGGTTAAACTGAGGGCATGTAACTGGAAGGTTGCTTGTTTGATCTCTTCAAGTAGTGAGTCATGAGTAACATTGCGCTCTTGAGAGGGGGGATTGTACATAAATATTAATGTGGTAAATAAGGATACCTGGAACTTGTAAAAACCAGTCAAGAAATGCATGGGTCATATTTAACCCCAAAATGTAAATCAAAAGATTTTATTTTGGATGAAGAAAAAGAAGCCTGTTTTTAGGGCCATTAAGAGTTTTTTTTTAATTCAATACAATTCATGAAGTATTTCATGAAAATAAAGCACATTTCCCACCATTTTTCATTTACGTAATGTAGGACCCTATGAAATAATTTGTTTGTTTTTCCCCCTAAATATATATATATATATATATATATATATACACACACACACACACACACACACACACACACACAGAGTCATGGGAAAAAGAAAGTACACCCAAGAAAGTACATCCTTGAATTCTATAGTTTTACGTATAAGGACATAATAAAAATCATCTGGTCATCAGCAGGTCTTAAAATTAGGTAAGTACAACCTCAGATGAACAACAACACATGACATATTACACCGTGTCATGATTTATTTAACAAAAATAAAGCCAAAATGGAGAAGCCATGTGTGAAAAACTAAGTACACCTTATGATTCAATAGCTTGTTGAATGAACTTTAGCAGCAATAACTTCAAGTAATCATTTTCTGTATGACTTTATCAGACTCTCACATCGTTGTGGAGGAATTTTGGCCCACTCTTCTTTACAACATCGCCAAACGTTGCACTGTGCATTATGGCCAAACATCTCCACTTTGGTCTCATCTGTCCAAAGGACATTGTTCCAGAAGTCTTGTGGTTTGTTCAGATGCAACTTTGCAAACCTAAGCCATGCTGCCATGTTCTTTTTTAGAGAGAAGAGGCTTTCTCCTGGCAACCCTTCCAAACAAACCATACTTGTTCAGTCTTTTTCTAATTGTACTGTCTTGAACTTTAACATTTAACATGCTAACTGAGGCCTGTAGAGTCTGAGATGTAACTCTTGGGTTTTTTGCAATTTCTCTGAGCATTGCACGGTCTGACCTTGGGGTGAATTTGCTGGGACGTCCACTTTTGTGAAGATTGGCAACTGTCTTGAATGTTTTCCACTTGTGAATAATCTTCTCACTGTAGAATGATGGACTTCAAATTGTTTGGAAATGGCCTTATAACCCTTCCCAGATTGATGGGTAGCAACAATTGCTTCTCTAAGATCATTGCTGATGTCTTTCCTCCTTGGCATTGTGTTAACACACACCTGAATGCTCCAGACCAGCAAACTGCTAAAACTTCAGCTTTTATAGAGGTGGTCACACTTGCTGATGATCAGTTAATCAAGGGTATTTGATTAGCACCACCTGGCTACTACTTAGCCTCTTAATTTCTATGGAAGCAGGGTGTACTTAGTTTTTCACACATGGCTTCTCCATTTTGTTAAATAAATCATGACATGGTGTAATATGTCATGTGTTGTTGTTCATCAGAGGTTGTATTTACCTAATTATAAGACCTGCTAAGGACCAGATGATTTTTATTATGTCTTGATATGTAAAACCATAGAATTCAAGGAGGGTGTACTTTCTTTTTCCCATGACTGTATATATATATATATATATATATATATATATATATATATATATATATATATATATACACAGTTGTGCTCAAAAGTTTGCATACCCTGGCAGAAATTTTGGCATTGATTTTGAAAATATGGCTGATCATGCAAAAAAAAACAAAATGTATTTTAAAGATTGTGATCATATGAAGCCATTTATTATCACATAGTTGTTTGGCTCCTTTTTAATCATAATGATAAAAGAAATCACCCAAATGGCCCTGATCAAAAGTTTACATACCCTTGAATGTTTGGCCTTGTTATAGACACACAAGGTGACACACACAGGCAATTAAAGGTTAATTTCCCACATCTGTGACTTTTTAAATTACAATTAGTGTCTGTGTATAAATAGTCAATGAGTTTGTTAGCTCTCACGTGGATGCACAGAGCAGGCTAGATACTGAGCCATGGGGAGCAGAAAAGAACTGTCAAAAGACCTGCGTAACAAGGTAATGGAACTTAATAAAGATGGAAAAGTATATAAAAAGATATCCAAAGCCTTGAAAATGCCAGTCAGTACTGTTCAATCACTTATTTATTAAGAAGTGGAAAATTTGGGGATCTCCTGATACCAAGCCAAGGTCAGGTAGACCAAGAAAGATTTCAGCCACAACTGCCAGAAGAATTGTTCAGGATACAAAGAAAAACCCACAGGTAACCTCAGGATAAATACAGGCTGCTCTGGAAAAAGACGATGTGGTTGTTTCAAGGAGCACAATATGACGATACTTGAACAAAAATGAGCTGCATGGTCGAGTTGCCAGAAAGAAGCCATTACTGCGCCAATGCCACAAAAAAGCCCGGTTACAATATGCCTGACAACACCTTAACACACCTCACAGCTTCTGGCACACTGTAATTTGGAGTGACGAGACCAAAATAGAGCTTTGTTTGGAGAGGGGTCAACAAGGCCTATAATGAAAAGAATACCATCCCCACTGTGAAGCATGGTGGTGGCTCACTGATGTTTTGGGGGTGTGTGAGCTCTAAAGGCATGGAATCTTGTGAAAATTGATGGCAAGGTGAATGCAGCATGTTATCAGAAAATACTGGCAGACAATTTGCATTCTTCTGCACAAAAGCTGCGCATGGTACGCTCTTGGACTTTCCAGTACGACAATGACCCTAAGCACAAGGCCAAGTTGACCCTCCAGTGGTTACAGCAGAAAAAGGTGAAGGTTCTGGAGTGGCCATCACAGTCTCCTAACCTTAATATCATCAAGCCACTCTGGGGAGATCTCAAATGTGTGGTTCATGCAAGACGACCAAAGACTTTGCATGACCTGGAGGCATTTTGCCAAGACGAATGGGCAGCTATACCACCTGCAAGAATTTGGGACCTCATAGACAACTATTACTATTACAAAAGACTGCATGCTGTCATTGATGATAAAGGGGGCAATACACAGTATTAAGAACTAAGGATATGCAGACTTTTGAACAGGAGTCATTTCATTTTTTTCTTTGTTGCCATGTTTTGTTTTATGATTGTGCCATTCTGTTATAACCTACAGTTGAATATGAATCCCATAAGAAATAAAAGAAATGTGTTTTGCCTGCTCACTCATGTTTTCTTTAAAAATAGTACATATATTACCAATTCTCCAAGGGTATGCAAACTTTTGAGCACAACTGTGTATATATATATATATATATATATATATATATATATGCTTGTCAATTTTGAAAGTTAGTAACTGTCACAATGCAAAAATGATAATGGTTCTAAAAAGAGGTTTACTGTGTATTATGTATTGGAAACCAATGTGTATTATAAACTGGGAGTTGGCCAGCTACTAAAAAACAAATGCAAATGAATGCCTTGTGTGCAGATTTGCTGTGGCAACGCTTGATGAGCTGGTGGCCAATAATGATGACTGTGCCATCTGCTGGGATTCTATGACTACAGCACGCAAGCTGCCCTGTGGACACCTTTTCCATAAGTGAGCAATTTCTACTGCCACCGTCAGCACTATCTAATAGCTGAAACAGTTAAAAATCTAAAATGCTAAATGTTAGATTTGCACAGTTATGATCAGGCAAAAGTCAAAACCACACAATTTCAGTTTTTGTAAAAATCATGCAGTCAGTAATGCATGTAGAACCTTTCTTCAGGTGTCTTTTTGCACATCTGTATCATTGTTATTCTGACTGTTGCATTTTTTAACTGTGTGTTTGTTCAGTTCCTGTCTGCGCTCATGGCTGGAGCAGGACACGTCCTGTCCCACATGCCGCATGTCACTGAACATCAACGAAGGCGGGAGAGAGAGACAGGAAGGACAGAGAGTGCCACTGGATGATAATATGGCTGCAGGGGCAGGAACAGACGCCCGACCACACCTCAACCAACACAACCACTTCTTCCACTTTGATGGTGAGATGTTTCTATATACATTGGCATTTAGAGTTGGATTTTAATAATTCACTATATAGTCACAGTGATTTTGCCGTAAATATAAAATTAAGCAACACCATGAAGATCACAATGAGTAAAAGCATTAAGACAGAGATGTTTCAGTAATGTCTCTGAAATAACTTTCAGAGAGTTTGTAAAGTCAATTCCTGTCTGTGGATCAGTTCAACATGTCTGTTTCAGTGAATCCAAACTCTAATTCAACGATTTGTTCCTACTTACTCATTACTACAAAAATTAAAAAAGCTTATTGCGGGGGGCCTGGGTAGCTCAGTGGTAAAATACGCTGGCAACCACCCCTGGAGTTCGCTAGTTCGAATCCCAGGGCGTGCTGAGTGACTCCAACCAGGTCTCCTAAGCAACCAAATTGGCCTGGTTGCTAGGGAGGGTAGAGTCACATGGGGTAACCTCCTCGTGGTCGCTATAATGTGGTTTGTTCTCGGTGGGGCGCATGGTGAATTGAGCATGGTTGCCGCGGTGGATGGCGTGAAGCTATGTCTCCATGGCAACGTGCTCAACAAGCCACTTGATAAGATGCGCGGGTTGACTGTCTCAGACGCGGAGGCAACTGGGATTCGTCCTCCACCACCCGGACTGAGGCGAATCACTACGCAACCACGAGGACTTAGAGCGCATTGGGAATTGGGCATTCCAAATTGGGAGAAAAAGGGGGGGGAAATCCCCCCCCCAAAAAAAGCTTATTGCATTATGCCACAAATGCTGTCGATTGAGCTTATCTTGTATTAAACCCGAAATATTCCTTTAACATCTTACTGATGATTTGACCTCAGAGGCAAATATGGCAATAAATTATCATTCAGTGTATTAATCTCCACTCCTTCACCCTCAGGGTCCCGCATTGCCAGTTGGCTGCCCAGTTTCTCAGTGGAGGTGATGCACACAACCAACATCCTGGCCATCGTACAGGCCAACAACTCACAGCTCAACGCCATGGTGAGTCCTTCATGTCGAATCAAACATGCCCTATCCAATCTGCACAAGGCCCCCTGTCCTAAACCTGGATTTCCTTGGATTTCACAGGCCCATCAGATCCAGGAGATGTTTCCTCAGGTTCCTTATCATCTGATCCTGCAGGATCTACAGCTTACACGTTCTGTAGAGGTCACCACAGATAACATCCTCGAAGGCAGGATACAGGTGCCTTTTCCAACACAGGTGAGATGACCATCCAACCTGAAGGACTAAGAAAGTTTAAAGAAAGGCGGCATTTTTAAAAATAATTCTTTAAACTTTCATAATGTTAAATTTACGTAATGTATTCAGAATAAATTTACATAATGTATTCGTAATGTAATGTATTCAGATACTGAATATTCAGCTGAAATTATTTTTTTTTTTTATAAAAGTCTTTCAAAAGAAAAAGGGAAAACACTACTGTAAAAGCATGTATTTTTTTGTGTCATACCATTGTGTCTCGTGTAGGCTGTGGAGCGCACACCCATAAATGTTAACCCTACTACTGGAGAGGCGTCGGGTACCAGCAGCAGTTCAGAGGTTGCCGTCCCTCAGGTGGAAGACTTTGAGGTGCGGGGCAGCCGCTTTTCCAAGTCTGCAGATGAGAGACAGAGAATGCTAATGCAGAGGAAGGAGGAGCTGCTCCAGAGAGCTCGGAGGTGAGCCTCCTTTACTTTTTTCACAGAGTTCACCATACACAGTATCTCCCAAACCTGTCAAGAACATGTCCGGATTAGACATTATTTTCAACAATTAACCACATGTTAATATAGAGATTAGGGATGGAACTGGTTTCATGATTATCTGCAATTTTTCCTGTTATCCAACAGCCTACTGAGGCATAAAAAAAGCCATTTAATCCTATCACAACTGTGTTAGTGATATATGAACTCTAAGTGCAGCCTTACAATGGGATAATTGACAAATATACAACAAATAAATAGGGTAAATAATTATAACATTTAAATACACAAACCTATCAAAATCCTAAAGTAATAGATGCTCCAATATAGAGTGGCACAACACCGCTTATGCGCTTTCTGAGCGCAGAATGACATGCTTCAATATAACCGGAGTGCTTGGAGTCACAGGGCGATCTTCGCTCTGCATTTAAAAGTGCATAACTTTAAGATTAGAAATATTGTGGATGCACAAAATCTAATTTATGTCATCCAACAGTTTGTTGAGCCTCTTTCCTTTTGCAATAATTCATTAAAGCAGTCCTAAAGCAGATTTCTATCTGCATGTTTTACATATACTGTTGTGCGTGAAAATCCCAGGAGATCAGCAGTTACAGAAATACTCAAACCCGCCCGTCTGTTACCAACAATCATGCCACAGTCCAAATCAATGAGATCACATTTCTGATGGTTGATGTGAACACTAACTGAAGCTCCTGACCCGTATTTGCATGATTTTATGCACTCTCTCATCACGCCTTGTTGATGAGAGAGTTCAACAGAGAATGGCCAGACTGGTTTGAACTGACAAAGTCTACGGTAACTCAAATAACCGCTCTGTACAATTGTGGTGAGAAGAATATCATCTCAGAATGCTATTCTGAGATGCGGGTTGGCGCTGTTTTGGCGGCACGAGGGGGACCTACACAATTTTAGGCAGGTGGTTTTAATATTGTGGCTGATCGATGTGTGTGTGTGTGTGTGTGTGTGTGTGTGTGTGTGTGTATGTATATATATATATATATATATATATATATATATATATATATATATATATATATATATATATATATATATATATATGTGTGTGTGTGTGTGTGTGTGTGTGTGTGTGTGTGTGTATATATATATATATATATATATATATATATGTGTGTGTGTATATATATATATATATATATATATATACACACACAGTTGCAATGGAATGGAATTAGCTGGTTTTCTACATTAATTGGTCATAAAATGTGATCTCATTTTCATCAAAGTCACAAGTATAGACCAACACAGTGTGCTTAAGCTAACAACAGAAACAATTATAATTTTTCATGTCTTTATTGAACACATTCCATTAACATTCACAGTGCTGTGGAAAAAATAAGTGAACCCTTGGATTTAATAACTGGCCGATCCTCCTTTGGCAGCAATAACCTCAACCAAACATTTCCTGTAGCTGCAGATTAGACCTGCACAACATTCAGAAGGAATTTTGGACCATTCTTCCATACAAAACTGCTTCAGCTCAGCCATCTTCTTAGGATATCTGGTGTGAACGACTCTCTTGAGGTCATTCCACAGCATCTCTATTGGGTTAAGGTCTGGGCTCTGACTGGTCCACTCCAAAAGGTGGATTCTCTTTTTTTGAAGCCATTCTGTAGTGGATTTACTTCGATGTTTAGGGTCATTGTCCTGCTGCATCACTCAACATTTACTGAGCTTCAGCTGGTGTACAGCCATCCTGACATTATCCTGTAGGATATCTTGATAAACTTGGGAATTCATTTTCCCTCGATGATGGCAAGCGGTCCAGGCCCCAAAGCAGCCCCAAATCATGGTATTCCCTCCACCGTACTTCACCGTTGGGATGATGTTATCATGTTGTTATGCGGTGCCCATTTACACCATACGTAGTGCTGCGTGTTCTTCCCAAACAATTCAACCTTAGTTTCATCAGTCCACAAAACATTTTCCCAGTAGCGTTAAGGTCAGGGTGGTCTTTGGCAAACTTCCGGCAAGCAGCAATGTTTTAGTTGGAAAGCAGCAGCTTCTTTCGTGGTGTCTTACCATGGACACCATGGCTATTTAATGTTTCTCATATAGTAGACTCATGAACAGAGATGTTAACCAGTTCCAATGATTCGTTCAAGTCTTTATCTGTCACTATAGGGTTCTTTTTTTTTTACCTCATTGAGCATTCTTGGCTGGACGGCCACTTTTAGGGAGAGTAACCACAGTACTAAATCGTCTCCATTAACAGACAATTTGTCTAACTGTGGACAGATGAATATCTAAACTCTTCGAGCTAACTTTGTAGCCCTTTCCAGTTTATACAAAGCAACATTCCTTGATTGTAGGCCTTCTGAGATTTATTTTTTGTGAGGCATGGTCCACGTCAGCAGATGCTTTTTGTGAATAGCAAACTCAAAAAAAATTTTTATAAGTCAAAGTAGCTTTAACCCACACCTCCAGTCTCGTTTCATTAATTGGATGCCAGGTTTGCCAACTCCTGACTCTAATTAGCTTTTGTTGGCATAATTAGCCTAGGGGTTCACATACTTTTTTCCAACCTACACTGTGAATGTTTGAATGATATATTCAATATGCACCAGAACAATACAATGATTGTTGTGTTATTAGTTAAAACTGATTGTGTTTGTTCATTAATGTAAGTTAGATGATCAAACCAGATTTTAAGAAAAATATATACATAAATGTAGGATACTTTTTCTTGCCACTGTATTTATATATTAAATATGTTTTGCCATATGTAAATACAACATTTTATGGGTTTTAACCATAGATTACAAACTCTTATGGTTAATTAACCATGACATTTTTAATCGTGGTTAATAGTAAAACTGTTTTATATCAATGTCCTTAGTAGAGATTACCACATACATTACCATAATGCAAGTAATATAATTTTAATTACTTAAATGCGGGAAAAAATAATACATTTTTTAAGTTTGGAAGTTTTTATACATTATGGTGATATTTGTTGCTTATTTGATAAATAAAAATCATTGAATTACATCATTTTTTTTAGTAACAGTATGAAAAAAACATTTATTTAATGAGAATCACTGTTCAGATTAATGAGAATTACAAAAAATAAAAAATACAACTTCAAAGTGAAAAGTGATTTATTTATTTTTTATTAGAATTTTGAGGGAAATTGACAATTTTAATTCATTTCATTCAACAACAACAACAAAAATAGCCCAATGCAAAAAATAAAATAAAAATTATGGTCTTAAATATAGGCTTCATTGTATGAAAAATATAATTTCTTGTTTTCTTATTTTTCTTATTTTAATTTTGTGGGAAAATATGCCCTTGACCTTCACCCATATACTGCTTTGCTTTAAACTGGTGGAATAGGAGTGCCCTAAGGCTCTGGTTTAGGTCTTTTCTGGTTTTAGCTTAACACTGTCTTCTCTTTGTCAGACGTTATCTGAACAAGAAACCTGAAGATTCCTCTTTCGCTGCCGACGAAAATGACGACACTTTGGCCTCTGTGGAGTACGAAGATTTTGATTCAGTGACCCTGCGGCGAGGAAGGTTGGCAGCTGCAGCTGAAAGACGCTTGCAGAGGCAGCCAGACCCGCCTCTGTGAGATGGCTCTGCCCATGTGCACATATCGACACCACCCACATTTAATCCCGCCCATGACTAAATCAAGAGGGAGGAGTCTTCCTTTTCCATTTTCGAAGCCGAGCAAAAAAGTGCATGATGAACCTGTTATACAGCCATGCCGATCAGAAAATGTCTAAAGCCTCTGTATCACTCAATTTTGGCCTGATCAATGCACATTTGCGCTATACACATGCACCTATTGTAATAATGCATTCTCCATCAAACTATTTGCCGTTTTGCAAGACCAGAATTTAGAGTAAAAGAAACATGTGTCTTTTATTCCCTGGAGTGTCGCCAATAAAGTAATTTGAAAAATGTTTGTACGTTAAGTAAATAAGAGCACGGTTTGTACAGCTGCTCCTACTTTTTAAACAATAGGAATATCATCTTTTGTTTGATTGTTGTCTTGAGTTTGGATTTCTTTTCATTTTACGAATGTTGCATTTCTTGAATGCGTTTTGTTTGAATGTTAGGCTAGATTTTAGAAAAAAATGAAAAATTGATGGTTTTAACAAAAATATATTGTGTTTTGCTAACAGTTCGGCTCGGCTGAGACTAGAGCTTGCGCAGTGAAGAACGCACGAGTTGATCTGTGTGAGAGTGTCTTTGATGGCCAGTTTTTGCAGCTGGTTAGTTGATTTGATTGGCTC
This sequence comes from Myxocyprinus asiaticus, assembly GCF_019703515.2. Classification (NCBI taxonomy): domain Eukaryota; kingdom Metazoa; phylum Chordata; class Actinopteri; order Cypriniformes; family Catostomidae; genus Myxocyprinus; species Myxocyprinus asiaticus. The sequence goes on from NC_059389.1 coordinate 27,848,144, forward strand.
ATATGCTGATAAACTGATGGACACAGTATTGCAAATTTGAACTATCAAGTGTGCTCGTAATACCATCATGGCTTTTATTTAATCTTTGGAGACAGTTAAACAGATAATTGGTGTAGATCCTGGGGTGTCTGTTTTAAGTTGCCGTTCACTCTCCAGTGAGTATTTAGTATAATTTGGATCATTCACATTGTTGTGACAATAAATCTCTCTGTTTATCTGTGCATTGTACAAACTGTTCGTTTTAGTCACATGATCTTGTTTTCTTGCCGTAGTTTTGTTGTTCAAAACACTGCCATGGTTTATATTTAATTTACGGTATCTTTGGTTCTGTTTAACTGTCATCTTATTGTGTTGCTCTCTTTTTTTGTGCTACAGTTAAAGACTCTGAGCCTCATTCTTGAAACACGTGAGAGATATTTCTTAAAAATATTGTGTAAATTGTTTTTACAAAAGATTTGCACAGAAATTTGTTCTGCTTGTGTTTTATGCAAAAGGTCTAATGTGTTAGACAATTCAAAGTTGTATTCGATTTGGACAATGCATACATAAGGTTGTTAGGTCAGTTTTGTAGCTTTTTGCTGGCAGCTTTTTTTTTTTTTTTCCATTTGTATTTGAATGGTTTTAAAGGAATATTCCGGGTTTAATACAAGTTAATCACAATCGACAGCATTTGTGGTATAATGTTGATTACCACAAAAATTAATTTCTATTCTATTCTATGTTCTTCGTCCTTTATCTTAAAAAAAAAAAAAAAAAATCTGTGTACAGTCAGTACAGTTAGTGCTTCTATAAAATTATAAGCTCCACATTTCCGCAATTAAATCAGCCCCATTAACTTCAATTGTAAAAGCCTCACTGTAACCTCAATTTTTGCCTTTTTGTTTTTTTTTTCTTAAAGGTGGATGAGTCTTAAATAAATTTTTTGTAGAAATGCTGTCGATTGAGCTTAACTTGTATTAAACCCAGAGTATACCTTTAAAGACATTTACATTTAATGTACTAATGGACTAAAGTACTAATGTCTGTAAATGCTCAGTTTTTTACCAGCTTTTGACATTCATTATAAATTTTCGCAAATGAGATTCAGTAACAGGATAATTTGGTATGGGCGCAACAAAGTAATTCAGAAATTTGCATGTTGAGTTTGGGAACAAACTTTCATGTAATGACACGTGATGACTTTTAATTTGCCTTCTGTCAGATCAACCAACCACAACCACATCACTAATCATTTATTATTTAATTGTGAACATATTGACTATGTAGTCTCTGATGTATGTGTCTCTGATGTTTTACACTGTGAATCTACTCTATCAAATGTTTTCAGAGTCGTACATGGACACTTTGCTCTTTTTCTGTGCATAAAATCACTGTTTATAATATCCATAACCTATTTTTCTGATCCATTATTCCCGAAGACTCCCTTCTTCTGGTGATTTTCTTTACAGAAGGTGGACATGGTCAAACAAAGCGCTAACTCTTTGACTGCAGGTCAATGTAGAACATGTTTGTTTTGGTTGCACAGACGAACCTTTCAACAGTATTTCTTTACGTATTAATGAAATATCCACTAGACTGATTCTGATAATAAAAGTTAATTGATGTTCATGCACCAGAGTGAAGTATAGGAGTGCTTTTTGCACACGATTCATTTATTTGTGCCTCGAATCAACAGTGGATCAATACTAGTTTGATTTGTGTAAATAATTTTGTAAAATACATGTGAAATGACCCTGTACAAAATAAAAGTCACAGCTGCTTTAGAAGCTTTTAACCACATTTCTCTGTTTGTTTTTTCTATGTACAAATGGATATATTTGTACAAATGTATAACTTTAAACGTTTGAGGTTGACACATTCCATAAAAATAGTGATTGTGAATTAATGATTTTGATCCTTAAATTTATGATTTTGGGTTTATAGGATCATCAATTCACTCAGACTTATTTATTTTACTATTAATGTTTTTTTTTTTATTATTATTATTATTACTGAAATGTTTGTTAAACCACACGTTTAACCATGTATTCATATTTCAGTGGGCTTTGAACTTTTAATCACTAAAAATAGCATTAATGCATAATAAAGCATGCAGGTGGTTACTGGGAGATGCATCATTCTGATTTAGGTGTGCAGAATTTGATTTGCTTTTCTATAAATATAAAGAAATCTCAAAGTCTATAACCAAAAGATCTAAACAAAATCTTCAATAAATTACATTTGTAATTAATTTGTATTTCTAATAAAAACTTTTACTAAAGAAATTATTGTATTTTATGAATTATGTATTAATAATTCATTTTTATTTTATAATAAACTATTTATTGTATGCTTTTTGTTTTTGTTTTGTGATATAGTTGATTTTTTTTTTCTAAGTTAAAGGGATAGTTCACCCAAAATGAAAATGTTCTAATTTGCTCACCCTAATGCCATCCCAGATGTGTATGACTTTCTTTTTTCCTGTTGAACACAAGCAAAGATTCTCAGAAGAATATCTCAGCACTGTAGATCCATACAATGCAAGTGAATGGGTACCAACATTTTGAAGCTCCAAAAAGCACACAAAGGCAGCTTAAAAGTAATCCATAAGACTCCAGTGGTTAAATCTATATCTTCAGAAGTGATATAATAGGTGTGGGTGAGAAACTGATCAATAGTTAAGACCGTTTCTTACCATCAATAATTAAGGCCCTTTCTTACCATCAATCTCTACTTTCGCATTCTTTTGTTTTTGGTGATTTGCATTCTTCGTTTATATCGCCACCTACTGGGCAGGGAAGAGAATTTATGGTAAAAATGGACTTAAATATTGATCTGTTTCTCACCCACACCTATCATATCGCTTCTAAGATATAGATTAAACCACTTAAGTCTTATGGATTACTTTTATGCTGCCTTTATGTGCATTTTGATGCTTCAAAATGTTGGTACCCATTCAATTGCATTGTATGGACCTACAGAGCTGAGATATTTTTCTAAAAATCTTTGTGTTCAGCAGAAGAAAGAAAGTCATACACATCTGAGATGGCATGAGGGTGAGTAAAATGATGAGAGAATTTTATTTTTGGGTGAACTATCCCTTTAAAGGTTTATAATATGAACATTGTGAAAGCACCATGTGTGTTTATAGGCACTAGAGGGCGCAATAGATCCATCTACAACATCATGGAAAATTGAAGAGCCGAATATCCAAATGTTTGCAGAGCCCTCTGGATGGGTTCTGCTGAGAAAACAAGAGACCAGAATAGATAGGGCCACTCATAGTATTTACTTAAAATTAAAAGACTGCTCCCTTCATCTAGAATGGTTAATATTTCTATCTCATTAATTGTGTTTAAGTTCAGTTCTGTCATTCTCTGATAGTTGTTGATTGATTAAAGCTTTAGCAGACAGCAGCTCTGCTCAGGAAAGGCTTTAGTGTGATGTCACTGACAGAGACCTGGAGTTTGTTACCGACACACACTACATCAGTTAAGCCAACACCATCTAGAGAATGAGCACTCTAAAAAAGATATCAGATTCCTGGACAGGCAGTCCTACAGTACATGGTGTTGATAAATTAGAGTTCCTTAAAAAGAACTGTTATTTTAATATACTAATATGAGATCCATTTTATTTAGTTTACTAAAACACAATGTAGACTTATTAACTGAGGACAAATCCGTACAGAATGTATACAGCATAGATATTCACCTTAAGTGAATATTCATTTAACAGACCCTTAATGTGCTGTTTATAGGTGTAGCTACAATTATAATGACTCGTCAAGGACAAAAATGCATGCTTTTATGGGTTAAGTGCTTTTGCTCTCGTCTGCATACATAGTGGTGCTGTTAATTAATGGGTTCATTTCCAGCAAAGAGCTCGAGAGGAGTATAATTGTTAAAATCAATGGCCGATTTAATTTTCTGTTGCTTTCTGCAGGTGACGTTATAACATGCAGCAAATGTAAAAAAATAAAATAAAATAAAATAAAAAATGTTTTACTCCAATTATTAACATGAACTTGAAAAATAAAATAAAGATATAGGCCTGTCTATCAAATATCTCAAATACTTTACAAATAATTTACACTGATTCGTTTGAGTTGGAATGTTATTCATATTTAAAACAGACGTACGTTACGTCTGTAACGTACGTCTACTGTCGTGATTTTTAGATCAGGTAGCGCCTGCTGTGTGTGTGACGTCAGCCGTATCTGTCATAACGCTTAAAGATGTTTGAGCACGTTGGCGGTTTAAAATGGTTCCCCTGAGTGCTTTTTACAGCGGCAGAAATCAATAGTGACTCTGCCTGTCACCCTCTCAGCTCGGCGACTGCTCTTCAAGCCGGTTTGATGTGTCTTTTCAGCACTTCTCACGGGGACTAGCGACAACCATCACCAGATCATGACAGGTTTTCTCTCTGATTTTCGTGGCTTTTCTGTCGCTTTTCCCGCGCAGTGCGGATGCGACGGAAATCAATAGTAACTTTGATTTCGCGCCATCTAAAGCAGCAGTGCGCAGCTTTCAACGTTTCCATTACCTAAATGTAACCTCTTTAGGGCTGAAAGAGTAACTTCAAGGGATTTTTTTTTTTTTTTTTTTTTTTAAGTTTTAAGGAGTCAGTTAACATCATTTTGTAGAGTAGGCGACGTATCAGAGTTAAACGAGTAAAATTATGTGATATGTGCAGGCATAATTGTATCAGATGGAGCAACTGGAGGCTAAAGGAGTGGTTCAACCAAAAACAAAACTTTTATCATCATTTACTCACCCATGTTGTTCCGACCCTATTTTTATTTTTTTTACATGAACAAATCTTCCCTCCTGCCAGAGCTTTCAAATCTAATTTGCGCTTGTGTTCATTTGAAACTAGGTGCACATTTTGAAAATTAACACAGCAAATGTGTGGCTTGAAAAATTGCACACAAGTCAGAAGATGCTTATTTTGTCATTGGAAAAAGGCTGTGTGGTTGAATTTAGCAAAACGATTGCTGACCCTAACATAATGCTTTTAGCCCCTTTGCATGTTTGGCTTGAATGAAGGCTTCTTGACAAAGCTACTAAACAGATACAAGAAAATAAAATCATAGTGAATGTAAACATAAACTAGCTAGTTGAATTATAAGTAGGTAAACTTTGTCAGTAGGTTTATTTTTCCATGTATTTATACTGACCAGAGGTTATCATCTTCACTAGGGGTCATAAAATCCTCCTTTTCCCATCCTCTTAAAATCTCCTGTTCTGACTGATAAAACCCCAGTTTCAAAATAAGCCCCTAATCACAATATTATTAGAGAAACCCCATCTGATCAGTATATAAATCTCTCCATCCAATTACAAGATGTAATATTTCTGCACTCAAGCTGGTAATGAGCTCTAATGCCTGTGCTGGAGTTAATCCCCCTTGGATGCGGCAGATCAGATGTTGCCTCTGTAATTACACTGGCACAAAATCATTATTTTATGTTTGAGAAAAGAATGAAGTCAAAAGAGATGTAGTCCCTGTGTCACTGCTTTTTGAAAATGCAGTTGAATGTTTTAATCATGAGCGTTGAGTGTTTGCCTAACAGTGCCCTAGACAAACAGTGAAATTATTAAAGAAAAGTGTGAGATGATTATGAGAGAAAGAATTCATTTAAAACTGCAATAGAACATTTTTTGTGAGATTTCTTTAGTGCCCATCTCTTTAATCTGATAATTGAAATGTACAAAGTAGGCCAAAACATGCTCTGGAGTTAAAATTATATATCTAAACCAATGGTTCCCAACCCTGCTCCTGGAGGCCCCCCAACACTGCACATTTTGTATATCTCCCTTATCTGACACACCCATTTCAGGTCATGGAGTCTCTACTAACGAGCTAATGAGTTAAATCAGGTGTGTTTGATTAGGGAGATATCCAAAATGTCTTGTGTTGGGAGGCCTCCAGGAACAGGTTTGGGAACCACTGATCTAAACATTTATGGGGAAAATATTTGCTAACATTAAAATTCTGTTGGTTGCAGCAGTTGGACTGTATACAAGCTTAGCTTTCACAGCCCAATTTACTTTCAAGCCTGTTTTAATAGAAAACAAAAACCTTACTTATTACACATATATTGCTGCAGTTTCGAGGTGAAATGTCCACTGTGTGGCGCTTAAAGCAAGTTAAATGTACTCTCTAATAAATAAGGTTTTTAAGGTTAAAGCTCTATCGAGTTTAAATCAACAAAACCTACCTTCCTACCCTAAACCTTGAACCTAAAGCTCTAGGTAAACTTCAGTTTTGAAGTGAACACTCAAGCTTCTGTGTACAGTCGAATGTGAGCCTGTCAAAGTATACTCCATATAACTGCGCGCGCACACACAGGCGGTTGGAGTATGCGTGCCACGACTGCTAAGAGACACCAGACGTTCTCTTCAGGAGTTTAGACCCATAAAGATGTCTTTATATTCTGTGGCGGGGTGAGCAAAAAACAGATACAGCGTGTGGCGTCAGGTCTCGGAGAGGTGTTTATTTAAAATAATAGCAACAGAAAAAGGGGGAATAAAGTTTCCAAAGGGGAAAGTGTCCAAAATAAAGGGGAATCTGGCATCCCTGTGGTGCATAGGGCTATGTGAAGGAAGGGTAGTGCAGAGAGGGTAAGGTCCAGGTGACAGAGGGCGGGGTCTGGTGGCCGCACGCACTCCCTCGTGGGTTCCGAGGCGCGTGGGGCAGTGGCTCCTCTTGAGTGGCCTGGCTTCCCTGGGCCTCGGCGTGTGAAGGGAATAGTGGCCCGGAATCCTGCCTGTCAGCCGAAATACATGCTCCAATCCCCAGTGTCGCATCTAATTCACGCCGGGGGTCCAGGTCCTGCAATACATCTAATTCGCACTGGATCCTCCCCACTCCATTCCTGGACCCATGATGATGAAGCAGGTAGAGACCAGTGTCTTGAGGAGAGGCACACTCGGGTTTTAAAGGCAGCGGTGATGAGGCTCTTCACTGAGTTCAAGTGAGCCTGATCACACGCTACCAAATGGGGAAAAGTCCCTGTGCCCCTCCTCTCTCTTCTCTGCCCACTCCAGTTGTGGGCCTGGCTGAAGAATTTCCCTCCAAAGAGGCAGGGTGACGATGATCCACGGGAGGGTGTGCTGTTCTGTCACATCCCCCCTCCCAAGCGCCATCCCGGTGGAACCTCCTCCCACGCTCCTCCATGTCGGGGTACAGGGCCAGAGATGCTCACTCTTTTGCTGTCCACACGGGAATTCTACTTCCTCAACCAGGCCCTACGGTCGAAGTGGGCATGTCGGGACACCTCTCAGGGCCAGCTCTCTCTCTCACTCACATCAGGACAGGGACAGAGAAACATAGGTTAAAGATAACAGCCTCAACCAACCGCAGGGTAAATTTGCAAATATAAATGCAAAACTTACATTTAGGTGCTCGGGAGGCTGTCCCCGTTATTTCTCCGTCCCCCTCAGTGTTCTCCAGCAGGCGAGCAGGAGGGCGCATGATGTCATCAATTGTGCACAACTGCGCCATCTCCTGCTCACATTAGGTGCCTGCATTCTCCACCACTGTGACGGGGTGAGCGAGAGACAGACACAGTTGGTGTGGCATCAGGCCTCAGAGAGGTGTTTATTTAAAATAATAACAACATAAAAAGGGGGAATAAAGTGTTAAAAGTATCCAAAACAAAAGGGAATCTGGCAACCTTGTGGTGCATGTGGCTGGTAAGGTCAAGTTGATAGTGGGCGGGGTACGGCGGCCGCATGCGCTCCCATTGTAGGTTCCGAGGCGTGTGGGGCGGAGGCTTCTCTTAAGTGGCCCGGCTTCCCTGGGCCTCGACATATAAGGGCAATAGCGGCCCGGCATCCTGCCCGTCAGCCACAGAGCATGCTCCAAATCCCGGCGTTGCATCTAATTCGTACCAGGGGTTCGAGGTGCGGGTCCGGTGAGGCATCTAATTTGCACGGAACCCTCCTCGCTTCGTTCCTGGACCTATGAAGACGCCAGCAGATAGAGACCAGTCTCTTGAGGAGAGGCGCACTTGGGTTTTTAAAGGCAGCGGTGATGAGGCTCTTCACTGACTTCAAGTAAGCCCCATCATGCGCTGCCAAATGGGGAAAAGTCACCACGCCCCTACTCTCTCTCCTCTACCCACTCCAGTTGTGGGCCTGGCTGAAGAACGGCCCTCCGAAGAGGCGGGGAGACGATGATCCATGAGAGGGGCGTGCCATTCTGTCACAATTCCTTCAGACTTGAGTTATACAAATGCAGGTATCTCCAGACCTCCTCACACATACGCTCTTGAATAGTAAATTCACTGTTGTTGTTTTAACCTTCATCTCTTGATTTTTAGTGGCGATTATATCTTCTAGCACTTCTTTGTGACAGCAACGGCTCAAATGTGAGTGTTGCCAACTTGTGGACCCACTAATTAGTGCAAATAACTCCAGGTGCATGCGCATTCTGCACGTTCAAAGACACGTGGTTAGAAAAATCGGGCTGCGTGCCTTCAGTGTTCGAGCATTTGCATCACGCGTCCTGTATGCGGACGCTCAGTGTTCGCTTCTGACCGAAGTATACTTTGGGCTTAACTGATAGTGTCAGAAAAGCAAATGTGAGATGAAAAGCACTATTGCTGAAGCAACCACATCATTTTGTGATGCTTCTATGCTTTTCAGGACTCATAGCCTTGTCCTTTGCATTGTAAGTGCAACACTCTTAAGTGCAACTATCAGTTGAGCAACTGCGAACAAGCTTATAAATATAGTTGATTATGTAACGCAAACGTTAAAAAGTATAGTTAAAGTTTCCCCATGTTACCTCTCAAAAAAGTAGTCTTTTGTTTCAGTTAATTGTAGATAAATATTCACTTCATCCAGTGCTCTGTTTGTTTTTTGTGTTCTAAAGTATCTCAATATGATTTATTAAATGAGAAATTACTCCAAATGATATGGTGTGTGAGGGAGCTGTCTGAAGGAAATTGATTTAGACTGTTGTGCTAAACTGTTTGTCCAATTCACTGAAAAGAACCGTACAGACACTGTATATAAGAGTGAAAGTTTACTAATGATATTTCCTTTAGGGACACACTTAAACTTATCCACCTAAACAAGGTGATCTGAGCCCGAGAGCTTCAATATGTTCCCCATCAGATGTTTGGTAATTTAAAAAGCCTTTAGAGACTGGTGCAGCATGCTTGCTTGCTGGAGTGAAGACTCTTGTGTTTGCATCCAAACCGAGGTCGTGGTTTCCACTCGCTGCATAGCAGTGGGTTGGCAGACCAGCCGCAACGAGCATTCCAGTGGCTTTCTCTCCCTGCAGAGGACATAACAGATGTGGATTTACATACACCCCCAGCATCCTGCTTTCTGATGAGATTATCCGAGAGTGCAGAGAGAGAGACTCATACTTAATACATGCCTCGAGCAAGGCCAGGGGTGCCGGGCCCTCAGAGGGTGTATGGGACCAAAGCAGAAGGGGAAAATGTCAAGCTTGCCAGACGGGAACAGGACAACAAACTGTTTGCGATGGTACTCAAGCTCTTTCCCTGACAAGAGGTTTGCTGGATTAGCATCTCATAAAGGCTGCCACGATGCTGTTGGCAATTACAGCAAGATGAGGACTCTTAGCAAGTGCATTCAAAAATTCTGCCTAATTTTTTTGCAATCATTCAGATGTTCTTCTTTTAGTCTATATGTTTTCGATAGGGTTTTATGTGTTGCCAAATGCAAATGGCAAATTGAGTAGTCTGTGTTGTCTGAATGACTAATCTACAAGTCTTTTATAATCAGGCTGTTCATGTCTGCCAAACACTGATCAGATGTGTTTTGCATTCAATATAATGGAACAAAATAGAGGTATTTTTAAAGGTCAAGTGCGTGATTTCTTCACTACAAAACAAATGACTGTTTTCAAACAGTTTTTTTCCAAACACTCCCCCCTGACAAACTGATAGTCACGCCCCAATTTAATGGCATTAGTTGAGCCAGTGTTGCTACGTTGGGCTGTACGGATTGCTTAAACAAACACAGCAATATTTTCATGGCGCCACAGGGGCGAATTCGCTAAATAGTTGCACCACATTTGTACTTTGTATTTCAGTGCAAAAACCTGCATCTTTTTCACTAAGCACCTTTAAATTAAGCCATTTTGATTCTGTGCAAACACGTCTCCTTTCTGTGTAAATTAGGTAGATTAGATTACGGTTCACATACAAAACTCTGTGCTATTTGCCCGGAAAAATAAACATTGTGCTAGTACCGCCTAAGGAAAGCAGGTGGTAAACTGAATTTTATTTAAAAGATACTGTATGTTTGGATATATTTTCAGCAATCAGAGAATCACGGACAACAAAGTGCACCAAAAGAGCTCTGCAGCGACTGCCCAGTCCCATGATGCACTGTGAATGATACAATGGAGTCGCTTTCCCTACACTACCAAACAACATATATATTTCCATAATTTTTCATTTGATTACATAATTTGCAATGTTTCATGAGATTGTAGTTCATTCCAAAATGTAAGTAAACAGTCTTGTACATTTGTCTTTTTGTCCAATTATCAAATACTACTTTGCTTCAAATCAAAAGTTGTAATATTTTAATTAACTTTAGAGCTGGTTGCTTTGGTTTATGACTTATAACTTTTTATGAAGGATTTTATGAAATATCTATAGAACAAATTAATGGGAAAAATACTTCTGGAGCGAAGATGGCTGAAAAATTGGTCGGGCACTGTTGTGCTCTTTTGAAAAGAAACTAAATATAGGCTAAAGATCTATAACCTTTCAATACACAAAACTCTTAAAGTACTCACAAAAAACCTACTGATTATGTATAATAACATGACCTTTGCTTAAAGTATTGAAATTTATTGTTGGAGACAAAAGTAAAGCTTTGATGGCTGTAGCAGCAGTAAAAGTGATGAATTTCAAGGTGCTATTTAGATAGGGTTTTATACCATGTAAACTATCTAACTGCTAAAGCTGTACCCACATAAAACCCTATCTGAGAAACTGAATCTCTAAATTCATCCCCTTTTAAACACCTCAGCTAGAAAAATCAAAACTAAAAAAAAAATAAAAAATCTTGACATCAACCAATCAACTAGCCAACCATCCTGAACCATCTCTAGTAATTATTCCCTGAAGAATCACAAGACATATTTTAATGGCAAATAAACACAAGAGGGACACCACACAGCAATCCCATACACCTGATGCCCTGAATTCATGGATGGAGTCTCTCACCATCTATCGCTGTTGTCTTAAATTATGCAGTAGGTATTGTGTCAGGCGCCTGAACCTGTCATGGTCCTGTATGGCTCAAGCTTGTGATTCATAATTAAACTGTTTGTGGGGCTTGTATTAGAATATAAAAGCTGCAACAGAGTGGCCTTGTGCAAAAAAGCACATGCTTTATTGATTTCTCTTCCTCTAAGATACTTGGCCTTGACATTTTTCAGCCATTTCCCACATTGTTTTATAAGTTTTATTTGTTCCGCTAGTGTGGGCTCTCTCTCTCTCTCCAGCCGAGGGCTTGCCCGGGCAACCCTAAATTAATCGCTCTTCTTTCTCAAACTCTGGTTTGATTGTTATCAGTAAGTTATGTCTGTCTACCAAGAGTCCAAACTCATCATCTCAAGAGGAAGTAAACGTGGCTTATAATTATGGGTTGTGTTCATTTACATGTGTTAATCACTCAGGTGATGGGCTGCTCATCCTGATACCAGTAGGTCAGGCCCCTGCAGACACAAGAGTCAAAACCCAATTATACGCATGATTAACTTTATCCTAAGCTCTTTCCCCACAGTCAAGACTCTCACTGGATAAGAGGACAGAATAGGGATGTATGCACAGGGCCGTAGCAAGGTCATCTAGGCCCCTGACTGTATATTGCTCTGGGCCCCTTTCCTATGAAAAAATACAGTTTAGAATTTGTTGTGGGGCCCCTTGGATCTTTGGGCCCCTAGAATTGTTACCACCTTTCACCCTACTAGCTATGGCCCTGTGTATGCACAGTATGTGCTTGTGGAGTTGTATATGGGTTTTGTGGTATATGAAGTGCAAGTAGTTTAAAGCCTGTTTTAATTGCTTTTGAATTTGGTTTTGAGTTTTGACATGTTTGAGAGTTTGTAAATAATTTCAGTATCAGAATTTTATATTTTGAGGTTTCCAGAACAATACATCAAGAGATTTGTAATTTGACTATCGGAGTAAAGTCTGGTCTACTTTGCTGCTTATTCTGGCCAAGAACCACCCAGTTAGAAATGGGAAAGAAACAAAAGAAATTTGGGTAAACACAGAAACTTGTAAGCACAACTTTGTTTCCTGGAGTACTGGTAAGACTCCTTGAAGTTGCGTAGCAGCCAGCCAATCCAAATGTAACTGTTGATTTCAATATTGGTGCTGATGCAGTATGTATCAGATGGTTAGTGAATAGGCTATGGACTGTTTGCCCCCATTCCCAAGCATCCAGATAAATCGATTATTGATCGGCACACTATTTTATACATATATTTTTGAGGCATCGATATCTTAGTCAAGTAATTTTTATTTGTATAGTGCTTTTCACAGCACACATCGTTTCAAAGCAGCTTTACTGAAAATCATGCTTTAACAGAAACTGAAACTGTAATATCTATAAAGTCTTAGAGTCATCATTGTGTAGTTTGATTAAATGTGATTGTAAGTTGTGTATAAAAATAAATAATTAAATAATAATTGTATTTAGAACCCTAGAGAGCAAGCCGAAGAAACCAGGCTCACTGTGGGGCAAGTTCCCATCTGGCTAACATCATGAATATAATGCCAATATTAGTTATTTGTGTGTAGTGCAAGTCATGGTTTAAAAAAATTTAACTAAGTAAGTGTTAAGGGCCAGTGTTAAAACAAAGATTTTGTATGAACTGTAAGATTAATGATTAATGTCTTTGAAGTTCATCCTGGATTAACTGCAGAAATTCACATTGATGCATTGTCCTTTGTTCGTTGACTGATGAAGGCTTTTGTTGGCAATTCATTGATAGTCTATGTATTCCATTTCAAGAGTATAGTCCATGAATAGACAAAGGTGAAATAGGCAGAGATCAATGAGGTGCATCGCAGTTCAACCGGCAGGTCATTTTGGTGAGGTTCGATGAGGTCCATCCTAAGTCCAAGGTTCAGGCAGTGGCATATGAAGTATCCCATGTCTTACAGTTGGAGTTGGCATCAGTTTATCCTATGAAGTCCATCGTAAAAGAATGAAGTGATGCCTGGCTAGCACCGGCTGTAGTTTGTCGTCATCACTCAGCGACAAGTAGCAGTGGAGTCCGACACCAAGCAGGAATGGAGCTGGATTCAAATATGAATCCCAAGGTTGAGACAGGGAAACAAATAGAATAATATTAGCGTAGATGCCATTAAATTTATTGCAGAGTTATAGATTATGAGAAATGTTTCTGGTTCCGGACCTAACTAAAGCAGCCTAATTGTGAGTTGATGGATAAATTAGGTGTATGTCTGGCTAAACAGATGAGTCTTTAGTCTAGACTTAAACTGAGTGAGTGTGTCTGCATCCTGAACAGTTTTAGGGAGGCTATTCCATAGTTTAGGAGCCAAATAGGAAAAGGGTCTACCTCCTTTTGTGGATTTTGATATTCTAGGAACTATTTACAGGCCAAAATTTTGTGATCATAATGAAAGTGATGGAATATAGCATGGTAGAAGGTAACTTAAGTACTGCGGAGCTAGACCATTCAAAGCTTAAGTTAACAGAATTTTAAAATTAATACGAAATTTAACTGGAAGCCAATGCAACGATGATAAAATGGAGCTAATATGATCATATTTCTTGGTTCTAGTCAGCACTCTGGCTGCTTCATTTTGAACCAATTGAAGTTTATTTATTGGACTTGCAGGACATCCTCCCAGTAATGCATTACAGTAATCTAGTTTTGAGGTCATGAATGCATGAATTAGTTTTTCAGCATCAACAACAGAGAGCATGTGTCATAACTTAGCAATATTTCAGAGGTGGAAGAATGCTGTTCTACAAACATTGGAAATTAGATTTTCAAAGGACAGATTGGTATAAAATATAACACCTAATTTCTTCACTGTAGAAGACGACATAACAGTACATCCATCGGGAGTCAAATGATATTTTAGTGGCTTATTTTTTTTTTTGGTCCAATAATTAGTACCTCTGTTTTGTCCGAATTGAGTAGAATGAAATTTCTGGCCATCCAAACTTTGATTTCATTGATAAACTGCTAATTTGGAGAAATGTGAAATTTTGTAGTGTTTAGAAGAAAGTTGGGTATCAATGGCATAACAGTGGATTCTTATTCCACAATTCCTGATAATATCCCCCAGGGGAAGCATATATAAGGAGAAAAGCAGAGGCCCTAAAACTGATCCCTGTGGCACTCCATACTTAACTTTTGTTTGATTTGACAATTCCTCGTTTACACATACAAAGTGGTAGCGGTCTGATAAATAGGACCTAAACCATGCTAGTGCAAGTCCACTAATGCCAACATAATTCTCCAGCCTATTCAAGAGATTGTTGTGATCTATTGTGTTGAAGGCAGCACTAAGATCTAAAAGCACTAGAGGAGAAATGCAGCCGCGATCAGATGTTAAGAGCAAGTAATTTGTAACTCTGATAAGTGCAGTCTCTGTAATGTGATGGGGCCTAAATCCTGACTGAAATTGTTCATATATACTATTTCTCTGTAGGAATGAACATAGTTGGGAGGACACTACTTTTTCTAGTATTTTTGACATAAATGGGTGGTTTGAAATCAGTCTATAATCAGCCAATTCTCCAGGATCAAGCTGTGGCTTCTTAATAAGGGGTTTGATAACTGCCATTTTAAAGTTTCTTGGGACATGTCCTAAGGATAGCGAGGAGTTAATAATATTAAGAAGAGGTTCTGAGATTACAGGGAATACCTCTTTTAAGAGCTTAGTTGGTATAGGATCTAACATACATGTCGTGGCTTTTGATTTTTTGATAAGTTTTGTTAGCTCTTCATGACCTATGACAGCAAAGGATTGAAGTTTGTTGTGAGGAAAATTTTGAGACTGTTTTCTGAGGTGCTGTGACAGTTGATTGCATAATTCCAATTTTATTTCTGATGATTTCTATTTTATCAGTAAAGAAATTCATGAAGTCATTACTATTTTGCTGCAACTGAATATCTGGTTCAGTTGAGGCTTTATTCCTAACCAATTTAGCCACAGTACTGAATAAACACCTAGGATTGTTGTGGTTATTTTTTATGAGTTTGCTAAAATATGCTGACCTAGCAGCTTTTAGTACCTGTCTGTAGCCACAGACAATATCCTTCCATACACCGCAAAATACCTCTAAGTATGTATTCTTCCACTTGCGCTCCATTTTCCAAGCTGCGCTCTTGAGAGCATGAGTGTGATCATTGTACCATGGTGTGGGGCTTTTTTCTTTAATTTTATTTAATCAGAGTGGGGTGACAATATCAAGAGTGCTAGGAAAGACTGTATTTATATTTTCTGTTATTGCATCAAGTTCTTCTAGACTTTTTGACTTACTGAGTATATGAGATAAATCTGGAAGATTATTAGTGAAACTCTTAAGTGTTCGAAAGAATAGTTCTACCTGAACGATAGTGAGGTGTAGATTGAGTGACATTAGCTGATCACAGCAAACAAGAGACGAGGTAATGATCTGAGATGTCATCGCTCTGCGGTAGAATTTCTATAGTATCAACATCAACTCCATATGTCAGAATTAAATCTAGCATATGATTATGGTGATGCGTTGGTCCTGTCATATTTTGTCTGACTCCCAAGAGAGTTGAGAATATCGATAAATGCTAATCCCAATGTGTCATTTTCATTATTTATGTGAATACTGAAGTCACCAACAATTAAAGCTCTATCTAGCAAATTCACCAAGGAAATCAGAATACGGCCTGATTGATCTACTTTATATACTGTAGTGAGGGCAAAAGACGACTGAGATTTTTTATTTATATCTGATGGTGTCACATTAAGCATTATAGTTCAAAAGACTTAAAATTATATCCTGTCCTCTGAGTAACACCAAAAACGTCACAGTAAATTGTAGCAACACCTCCTCCTCGACCCTTTAGACGAGGCTCATGTTTATACCAATAACCTGGGGGTGTAGACTCATTTAAACTAATATATTAATCTGGTTTAAGCCAGGTTTCAGTTAAACAGAGCGCATCCAAACTATGATCTGTAATAATTTCATTTACAATTAGTGCTTTGGTTGAAAGAGATCTAATGTTTAGTAGCCCTACCTTTATATGATGTTTATCTTAATTTTTTTCAAGTTTGACCTTAATCAAATTTTCTCTAAATGATTTTAGTAAGGGGTTTGTTTTTGGTAGTTCGAGGAACAGACACAGTCTCTATATGATATCTTGGTGATACAGTCTCTATGTGTTGTAGTTTATGTGACTTGCATGACGTCTCAAGGCAGCATGCAGATGGATGGTGAACCATTCTGTCTGCTTCATCTCCTGGGCCCCAGTTAGTCAAATATTCACACTATTAAGACTATGAGCCAAATTACTAGAGGAGAGTGGCACATTCCCTGGAGGGATGGAGTCCATCTCTCTTTAGCAGGTCAGGTCTACCCCAAAAACTCTTCCAATTGTCTATAAATCCTATGCTATTCTCTGGACACCACTCAGACATCCAGCCATTCCGTGACACTAGTCTACTATAAACCTCATCACCACGATGAGCAGGGAGGGGGCCAAAGCATATTACAGTGTCTGACATAGGTTTTGCAAGTTCACATACCTCTTTAACATTATCTTTAGTAATCTCCGACTGGTGAAGCTGGACATCGTTAGTACAGACATGAATAACAATTTTAGAAAATCTACATTTAGCATTAGCCAGCACTTGTAAATCTGATCTGATGTCATATGCCCGAGACCTCGAAATGCATTATTGCACAATAACAATAGTGGCTGAAGTCTCTATTTCCACGTTCCTTACATTAGAATCTCCTATAACCAGGGCTCTTTCAACATGATTCTCAGTGGGTGCATCACTGAGTGGGAAGAATCGATTGGAAACCTTAACAGGAACGGGAGAGTGGTGTCGCTTTGCTGAGCAAGTATGCCACCGAGACCTCACCTAAACACCCTGCTGCGGGAGCTCTGCAGCTGGAACCAAAATGTGTGTGTTTCTCATCCGAAACAGTATCTACTGGCTTCTCTTTCTCACTGACCACTAGCGTTCAGATGCGTGTCTCTAACTCATTAACCTTCTGCATCAGCCTGACTAATTCCTTACATTTATCACATGTAAATCCCTCACTGCTGACAGAAGAAGCTATAGTAAACATGCAATGCAGGAAGAAATAACATGAGCGGATGCCATGACTTACCACAATTGTTTGTTGTTGTTGTTGTTGTTGTTATGGTTGTTCTTAAGTGGCGAGGGTTTGAGTTCAATGTGGTATCCCAGAACAGAATTATCAATCAGGTCCCCAGTTTATATCTTGGTAAATTTAGGTCATATATAGATCATTGCACAACAACTACAGTAAATATTAACATCAACTCAACATCAGTCTACCATCCCCAGTATAATGGTGGAGCAGCTAATTTTTGCACTCATCTCAACAGGATTGGTGCAGGTTCCTTCATTGAGTCACATATCAACATATACACACAGGAAGCTGAAGTTGCTACCAAATTTTCCAGTATCCTGACATTGACTCCATTCTGTTGAGTTACAAACAAGCGCCATCTTCCATGAGATATTTCTGTATCAATTCACGTTTACCTTTTCCTGTCGCGCAACTGATAGCACATTGAGCGAGCAGCTTTAGAGTCACAAATTCTGGTCCTGTGGAAACCTGGAGGTAAGCATGTTTTCTCCTTTGACATATACCCTGCCTCAATTCTCAGTTGGCCTTGTTTGGTCCATGGGTAATCAGAATTGGAAGCCCCGAAGAGGCATGATGAAGCCCCAGAAGTGACAGTGGGAACGCAACTGGCCCTAGCACGCAATAGCATGCCCTTATTTGGCCCAATAGTGGAAATGTGGCTAATGAGTCATCAATTACAGATCTGCACCCAAATTCCAACCGAGGCAACTCCTGTGACTGTTTACAAGAGCTTTAATACTACACTGCTGAAAAAAAATACAGCATTGCTGGTCACTAGCATATGTCGTGTTTTGGATACTAGTCCCCAACATGGGATTCTGGTGTGCTGGTGTCCCCAGCAGGCCTCTTGATTAGCTTAACCAGAAACACTTCACTGGTCTTCACCAGCTTCACAAAAAATGCCATGTTGGTTGACCAGCTTCACCACCAGAAAGTCCAGCACCAAAACCAGCACAAACCAGCATGCAAATTCAGAGTAACATTGCCCACCTGCCTTGTCCCCGGTACATGGGTCCTCTTAAGGTCATCAAATACTTGCAGCCATTGCAAAGTTTTTCCCGTCTTGCTTCTGCAATTCTACACGTTCATGGTGTACTCCATTTTGTTTCTCCTGGCTCTTTCCTTGCCAGATTGTATTTGCATTTGTCACAATTTGGATTTGTGGCATGTGTTTTGGATGGCTCCCTTTGGATTTGGACTCAGTCTGTTCCATTCATTGTGACTGCTTTATACCTTGTATTCTTGTAGTCTTGTGTGGGAATATCTCTGCATCTTAATCCTACACTATTATCTGAATCATTAAACTTCCTTTATATCCCCACACCAATACACCACCCTCTAGCATGATGCAATGCTCATTAAGCTCCACAATACCAAGAGCCACCTGTGCTCTCTTCTGTTGTAGAGGCCAGGCTCATGGCTCACTGATCTTTAAAGTTATATTCATAGGACTTCTTGAAAACTATTGCTACAATCCATATGACAAATGCACAATAAATTCCACGTGCACCCAGCTACAAGACCCATGAATTTAACAGAAGAGTTACATTTTTAAACACTATTTAGTGATTGGCTCATTCTAGTCGTCGTCGTCTTTTGTGAAAATAGAACAAAGAAAAAATGTCTGTAGTGAATTCAGTGGGCAAATGTTTTATTAATTGCCATATGCTTATTGATTCCTCTTTCAAGCCTTTTCTTTTGTTCTTCCTTTCTAGTGGCAGCAGAAGGATCTGTAAGTTATGTGGAGTGTCAGAGGTGTCCTTTTGATGTAGATGACAGACCCCATGCTAAGTAACACCTGTGCCGTGTCTGGGCTTGTCTGCTCTGGTCTATTTGCATTTGAACTGCTGGACAGATCAACCCATCAGACAAAACTAATTGAGCCCAGAGAGGCATCTTGTTGGTCATCGCTTCTTATCTTAGTTGACATTTCAGTAGTGGGGGTATACAGTATGTTGTAGACAGAAAAGACCATTTGTTTTCAGGCTAAATATTTAATCCACATGTTGGAAGTCCACTTTATATTATGCAATGGTTGCATATTTTTGTCCTTTCTTACATTTTTACAATATCATTCTCCCATTATCTACCTTTGGAGTGGCTTTTTCAAGGCACCATGTCTAATGATCTTAAATTTAAGTGAGTTTAAGAGATAGCAAATAAGCAAATATTTAGCGACTACAATGCTTATTTCTCAGTGAATATGGAGTTCTAAGTTGAAAAAAAAAGACATTGATAAGATAATTCACTGCTTTCAATCTTTCTATCAGACACCATTTTTACTGTTTCAACAAAATGCCATATCACACGCATAAGATTGTGGGATATTATTGGCAGCGAAGGATACATCTATGTAGGGTTGGCAACTGTCCTGACATTTTGTATTGAAAGCATTTTGTCCCATACTGAAGTTCCAAAATGCTCCTGTACTTGTATGGCGAAAAGTTGCCAACCCTACATCTACTGTATGCTACCTTCAAAGTCCGACAAGAGATCCAGTGCTGTCTGCAACTGGAATCAGAATTGCAATTATCCTACTCGAATGTTGCCCATGATTGCCCTCTCAAATGCAATGGTGTGCAGTGCATAAACTGGGTACCCCTTCAAAACCCTAACAGGAACAACCCCCCACAGCCCTCTTTAGCCCAAAGTATACTTCGGTTTTGATGCGAACACTTAGCGTCTTTGTACAGGCGAGCCTGTAGTATACTGTGTGTGCATACACGGGCAGTTGGCGCATGCGGCTACGACTGCAATAAGATACTACACTCTTTCTCTTCTGGTGTTTAGACCCACAAATATGTCTTTATATTCCTTCGGACTCGAGATATACAAATGCAGGTATCTCCTGAGCTCCTCACATACTCGCTCTTGACGTGCACATCCATTGTGTAGCAGCGATTGCATCTTCTTCTAGCGGATCTTCGAATCATGACAGCAATGACAGCAACAGCTCAAGTGTGAGTGTTGCCACCTTGTGGACCCACTAATTAGTGCAAAAAATACCAGGCGCATGCACACACAGCCTGTTCAGAGTATGCACGGTTATAAAAATCGGGCCGCACACGTTCAGTGCTCGATAACTCTGCTGATGACAAAATTTGCGTCACCCATCCTGTGTCTGATTAGTGTATACTTTGGGGTTTAGGCACATTTTCAGTCTCACTTGTTCTGTTGTGTTTCTTGTATAACTTTTTGTTCGGAAGCTGCATTCAACTGGGCAATAATTGCGACTGCACACAGCGCAGGAAAGTCTTGTTTAGATTCTGAATTCATGACGCTAATGCGCTAACACACTATACACAGCCAAAATATACACCAATTACACTCTGTTATTGTAATATATGATGACACAGATACAACTGCAAAGATGGGTAAATAAATGAGTAATCATGGGCAAAATACAGACAAAATGATGATGATAAGAGAGGCATATCTTTCTTTGGGCAGATGTGTGAGTGGCTTTCGCTGCATATAGCACATGAGTGAATGGGTACTTGAGAGTATTTGAGTAGATTTGATTCCTTTTGTACACTAATTAAACAAAACAAAACTCACATGACATGGTCTTGCATGCCGGTGTGTTCACACTGGATACTGGCTGAAAAACGTATACAAAGTGGAAGGTGGAGCTTCATGGCACACCTACCGATGACGTGGACCAATGGCAGCAAGAAGGTGTTTAGCAGCCAGTTAGAAATTTTCCTAAAAGTTTGTCTAGGCAAGCTGTTCCGAACCACCAAAACAAATGCAAAAACACATTCTTTAGGCCAGATTTTGTTCTAAATGACATCATACCTATTCATTCTTCGATTTCGTATTAAGTATATCCGGTCCTTTCATCATCAATCTCAGGTACATTGCAAACACAGGTGCAGGAAGAAAAAATTTCCTGATTTAGGTTCAACGTGTAACCCCTTCTCGTCGGAGCTGTGAAGGTGTAGACTGTTGACGGCCAAACCTCAAGGTGAAAATAATACAATTGATTGGTCAAATTTTCTGTCATTCTACTAATACAAATGAATTACAGAACCCTTCAAAATCTCCTGTGAAGGGGGACACAGTAACGTAGAGCTACAGTGTGATAATGAGCAGTTTTGATTGGCTGCCATGGACCTCTTACACTCCGTCAAACAGGAGAAATAAAATGAGGATATTTTGAGGTAGCCTACAGTTATTTTAAGTTGATTTTGAAGTTGCATATTATTGTATTTTAATTATTAGTTATTTATTAAATGCATAAAAAATTGCATAATTTAAGTAACTTTTCCGTCTGAATTTATGTCACCCAATCTCTGAAGGGTTTGAAGGGGCTGACTGTTTTGACCATTGCACAAATTTTGATACCTAAGGCTACGTCTACATTAATCTGGAGACATTGGAAAATGGTGCTTTCGTTTTCAAAACACTCTCTGTCCACACTGCCGTTTTCAAGTGTTTTCCACAATTGCTCGTCCACAATAAAATGTATGAAAACGCTTAAATCCCCTTACTGCACATGCAAAAAATTGCAGAAATGCAATTGTCCTCATGTTTAGTCATCGGACAGCAGTTCCGCGTAAACTTCGCACCGCCTTTGAAGGAATGCATTGTGAAGGTTGTACAAAGTAACGTATATCTTTTAACAAAGTTCTCAAAGTGAATAACAGGCACAATAACGCCGCTACAATGTGGGCCGCCATCTTGATTGTTTTGGGTTGAATGGATCTCATGACTTTCACATGACAACAAACACCCCATTGTTTTCAGATATTTCCATCTTCCCCATGTCGGCATTTTCAAGACGGCATGGGGAAGATGGAAGACGGCATTTTCAAATGTATCCACTTGGGAGAGCGTTTTCGAAAAGCTCAGTTTTTGCTGTCAAAAACGCCGTCTCAGTGTGGATGGAAGGCCAAAATGTAGAGAAAAAGTATTAGTTACATATTAGCAGGGCTGGAAATGGGGGGAATGCGGAGAACGGAGTACATTCTGTGGGGGAATGGCGTTCCCGTTCAAACTGGGTAAATTTGTTAGGGGAATAAAGAGTATATCTATCTTTTCTCCACTAAGTAGCCTACGAAAGCTTGCAGGTTCCGCACATAAATGCGTGGGATCTTCTGTGTCTGTGGTTGTGCAGTGTTGACCGTTGTGAGTGGCCAGAACACATTCACGCAACAGATCAACAGACACACACGGGATTCCACGGGCAACCGATCCACACATGCACGCAACAGATCCACACGTGATCAATTTACAAATCCAGGCACCAGAAGAATGCACAAATATACGGGTGTTTGTTCAGAATACCCTCCACAAGTACAAAGGTGTATGTGTAATTTAATGCACAAATAAATGCTGAGCAATTTGTATTGTATTCTTCTTCGAGAATGTGTTCTGCAGTCTTGACACACACACATATGCGCAGTGCTGGGGGCGTGATTTAGCGTGGCTGACAGCAAATGCCAATTCATTAAAATCCAGTAGATTTGGCTCCCCATTTTCATCTGCCATTACTGAAGTCTACCAAATAAATAATGTGTCACACAATCCTTAAGAAATAATTTAATATGTTATTTTAGTACTACAGTAATATTTATTTTTGTTAGAACAGTTAAAATGGTTGTGCTACTTAATGAAGTGTGGAAATCACAATATATTGTCTTTTTCCAGCTGAGGAATTGCATTTTTTTAGTTACTGTACAGTAAAGTTACTTTACACTTGCAAGTCAAATTTCAGTTTTAAAAAGAAACAAAAAGAAACTTATTTCTCCTCAAATTCATCAATCTACTGTTCTTTTGAGAGATGAAGGCTATTCCATCCATGCACTTCTGTTTTGTAATTATAAAACAAACTTAATCTAACCTGGACAGAGAGAGAAGTGGACAACCCAGATGCACAACAAGTACATCAGAGTCTCTAATTTGAGAAAAAGACTCCTCACAGGTCCTAAACTAGCAGCTTTAATTAACAGTATATGCTGAAAAGTTGCATTGCTACAAGTAGATAATTCTTGGATGAACAGAAAGTTTTAAGAATATATCATTTATTTGAAAAGAAATAGTCAATTGTAACATTATAAATGCCTTTAATGTCATTTTTCAATTATTTTCAATCAATTTAATGCATCCTCGGTGAACAAGCCCAAACCCCCGAAAAAAAAAAAGAAGTCCCCCCAGTGAATCTCGGCCATTTCGACCACTGCGTATTAGTGTGGACATGACCTAAGTTTCTGAGTTGGGAGGAGACATAAACTTTCAACATGGTGGAGGAGAGTACGTTTTTTTTAATGCAGCTACCTTGTTATAGCTTGTATTTGTGTATATCAGTAACCATTTTATGCACGTTATAATTTTTTTTATACTGAGAAAATCGTATGTATTTAACCAAATTTTCATTATTGTCAGCAAGCTGACTAACATGTATTACAATGTCAAAATAAGAGTTCCTCAAAACATATGCAAGAATGAACCTGGCATCCTCCATGTTTCTTATTCTCTCCGACAACAAAAAACTTGAACTTGATATACTCGTAATTACGACTTTAGGAGTGGGAAGTAGGATAAATATGATCACACGTAAAGGCAGCATTAGTAGACAGGATGTTGTGCAAACACTGCCATACTGTACGCCGTATATTCTTTCCTTTAGCTTCTAGCATCTTTAGATAATGGTATACTGTTTAACAAAAGGTGCGTTTATCAGCAGGAATGCTGCCATCAGTGAGTAGTAAGAACCACAAATGCCATGTACCTTTTAGTGGACCCCCTCTTTGCTGCCCATGGCACTTCATACCTACTGTGTGATCTTCAGTAGAAGAGGATGGTATATTAACCACCCACACCGACAGACTAGCAACACGGCACAGCTCGGCTCTCAAAATGCCAGGGGTTAGAAGTTACAACACACAATACACAAAAGAGGACCTGAAATTGAAAAGACGCAGAGGCATACATAAAGTGTGATCTATTATTATTTTCCAAAGGCCCGCTTTTCAGACAAAGTCCATGGGCTATATTTGCACACCTAAAATATTAGATTTCTGAAACATCTTACCCTAAAATCATAGCATTGGTTTCAACAGTGCCGCCGCATATTAACGATGACAGATGTCTAACTCACCTCATTCTGAATTTATAAGCTTTAAAAACTCCCTTGACATACTGACGCCTCTGCTTAGAACAGGTGGTACATTATTAAAAACTCCACACTTTGGTTGTCTTTGATATTCCACATCTCATCAAGGATTCACTTTTTAGATGTAAATACCATGAGTCGAGAGAAGGATATAGCTGCAGGCAGTGCTCCAAAAAAGGGCGTGAGCTCCAAATCGCCATTGAAGGTATAGGGAGCCCCAAATCTAACCCTTTCCTTAACCTTAACTGTGTGTGGAAGTGATGCCCCTTTTGGAGTAACTCCACCCCATTTTGGAGTAACCCCATCCTATTTTGGAGTTCCCTGCCCCATTTAGAGGTCTCCGGCCTGCAGCTATACCTACTTGTGAGTCACTTTTAAATGTTTTAAAACAGACAGATGTGAAAAGCCAAATAAATGAAACGAATTGTGCACTGTCCCAACGCATGGCAGGGTGTCCAGTAACAATGCAGATGGAGTCAGTTGGAAGCCAAATGTAGACTAGATTATGATCAGTTGCAGCTAAAGAAGGCAGTAAACTGCCAAACATTTTCATGTTCATTTCATCCAGTGCAGCTAGCAGCTAACAGCAAGTCCTGTGGCAAAATATTACATTCAATTTCCCTTGTCAATTATTTGCAATGCTTTAAAAGTTATTCATTTATTATTGAATATTGAATTATTATTAATTAGTTGTGCCCTAATCCTAAGTATCAAACTGCAGTCTTTACTTAACTTTACTTTTCTTAGTAATAGGACTTGCATCTGGCGAACTATAAAACCACTGAAAAAATTCCTTTGACTAACATAGGGACTCGAGGCAGGCTCTTTTGACTTGGGCCAGTAAGCAACTACCCGGAACACCCTAGCAACTGCCTAACAACATGCTAAAAACACCTCAGAAAACTTAGCAACCACATTTGTTTAGTTATTCGCTGCGTCCGAATATCCATACTTCCCTACTGTAGAGTATGCCAGTTGAGCATTATGTCCAAATCCTCAGTATTCATGAAGCAGTAAGCAAGAAATACCAGTGAGATTCTGAAGTGTGGATCGACTTGACACTTTATGTTCCCATAATACCTCGGGAGCTATGGAGACGTCACATTCAAAACTCTGGATTTAAAAGAACATTGGAGAACCGTAAGTCGGGTGGCTCTTCTCAACTGTAAAATATGTCCTTAAATGGTTAATAAATGGTACTTGTTTAACCAAACCAGAGGGGGATTATTTCAGCGGTTGTTGTTCTTACATCATATATTTGGGTCTAAGGTCAATACCCATGTCCCCAGATTAAGTATGTCCAAAATCTATTAATACTATTCGCATGCATACCTAAAGAATGTACTGTTTTACCGGCCGAGAATTGCATCCTTCATCAAATACATTACAGTACATGTAGGCTACGTTCACACAGGTGTGAGTCTTTAAATGTCCTGTTCATACAACAGCTTAGAGTAGCGGTCTGAATGAACGAACAACCGAAGTCAAACCATATTCTGACAACTGTAACCATAGTGACAGTAACTAACGTAAATATCGACGTCCATAACACCGGCATGTCTTACGTGATGGGAGAAAGGTGCCTGTGGTTGTTCCTTGCAGGGTAATCAGCCTTACAGGCTCTATATGTTTAGGAGTAGGGTGGGGGTGGGGTTAGGGCATCTGCTGCCTCCCAGGAACAAACTGAGGCCCCTTTGTACAACGGGCCATGTCGTACCACAACTGATGCTGTTTTATTAAATAAACAAGTCCAAACGAGGCACGAGTTAATTAATGTGATCATAATTAACCGACAGCGGCTCGGAATACTTTTTAACCGAGTTAAGAGCAAGCATTTGTCGCACGGCTCGCAATTGCGAACAGCTTCGGTGAAAGACAACGGTTGGATCTTCATATGGCACGGAGCTCATATCTCCGTCTCTGTGAGTTAATGAAAACCCTCATGATTAACACGAGACAGCGTGGCTTTCACATTATATGAAGTGACACAGATAACTATTTGTCAAGTACGGTTCCGTGCACACATCACAGGTTTGCCGAGAACGCGGGTGTGAGACCTGGAAATTTGTGGGTGTCAGTTCAGTTATAGAATCGGTTGTCACACTTGTAAATAACTTTCCTTTGTGTGAACGCAACCATATCTGATGAAAATTTCGTGACTGTGGCAACATTTTTGCAAAATGACGTTACGTGGTTCATTACATGTCTTGTAGCAGTTCTGATGTGAAATGTCCACTGTGTGGTGCTAAAAACAAAATAAATTTTGTCACAAACAGATGAGGTTTAAATCAACAAAACAAACCTCCCTACCCTAAACCTAATGGCAAATGTGAGATGAAAAAAAAACATTTGCTGAAGCAACCACGTAATTTTGTGCTGTTTCTATGACACTTTTGGCTTACGTATCGACTCACGTGCTCTTCAGAACTTGTACCACAGTCCTTTTCATCGCAAGTGCAACGCTTTATCAGTTGAGCTACTGCGCAATTTTATCACACTTTAACAAGCTTGTAAAAGTAGTTGGTTATGTAACGCAAATGTTAAAATGTATCGCCAGTCATGCGCTACAGTAAAAGTGTTTAGATGTAATAAATAGGGATGTGCCCAAAGCCGAAAACCTTATTCAGAAAGTCACGAATAATGACTTCAAAATGAGTAACGGATTCATCCGAATTATATCAAAAATATTTGTATGACTGATGATCCAAAAAGCACGAAGATAAAGTGACATTTTAAATAAACATATCCAAAATTACACAGAATTTATGAATCTGTGCAGCCAATATTTCTAAAGTGTAAACCTTATGAATGAAAATGCGCACAGTGTGATTTCAGATTGGATGGGCGCGGTGTCGACTCCATTTGTGGTCTCTGTTAATTGTGCGCGTCTGGAGCTTGTCAAGTGTAACATTAACTAAGATTAACTAAGACATCATAAACACTTTCCACTTCTTGAAATGTTTATGTTAATGTATCACACGATTCACACGTGATTCTCATGTATTTATTTATAGCATAAACCTGAGCGCAATGTTAAATTCATGACCTGAAGTGATGATTTCACGTCTTTCCGTTTCCTAAAGTTGACCACATATACATCCACATCAGCGATTAAGTTTATTTTTTGGTTAAGATTTTATTCAGAAAAAGTTAAAATGCTCCATAAAGTTTAAATGCATTATAGAGTATTCATCTATTAGGAATATTCCTGCTTATGTAAAACAAAGAAACTGAAACATGCGCCGTCTTTTTCTTCTTCTTCTTTAAACTGTGCTAAATTTGAAAATGTTAAGTGTTCTTGAACTCTGGTAAAGCGCTATATAAATGTAACATTATTATTATTATTATTATTATTATTATTATTATTAACTAAATTACGGTGTCCTATCGTAAAAATTCCTGATAGATTTACGGGACTTTTACTTTTTGCAGGCTATCCTGATTTTATTTTAATTTATTTTAATGTTTGAATTTGTATTTATTATTCACTGCAAAATGTGTGCTTGACATTTCACATTTTGCTTGACACCTCCTGCCTCCAGAATAATGTTGTTATCCATGCACAGACAAACAAAAATTCTGTTTCATGCAGATATTAATATCTGAAATACCAGGAGAAACCACAACATATTCCACAGTTAATGTAGCCTACAAATTCAGCTTCATATGGTAAGAAAAAAAAAAAAGAATAAAATAAAATTTTTTATATAATAATTGAATAATAATAATAATTATTATTAGGCTGTTATTATGAAAAGGCATATACATGGCATATTTTATTAATAGAATCTATAAATGTAAGAGTAACATTTAAAAATGGGCATTTCATTTAGTTTTGACTCATTTTATGCCCTGCCCACACCCGGTTCTATCTGAATACAGAAATAGATACAGATACAAATACAGATAATGGCTTCGCTGCAAACCCCTAGTAATAAGACAGTATTGTGTGAGGAACAGGGTGAAAAGTGTTTATGAACTGATAATCTGCCGTTTTACTCGTGATTTGTGTGAAATTGAATAAAAGTAATTGTTGTTGTAATGCATAACAGTATTTTGCAAGAAAACTGCCATGATGCATACAATAAGCCAAGTAAAAATCATTTTGCAAAAAATGTAGGTACAGTAGAATAACGCGATGAGACCAGGTTGCATTTTCCTCATTTCCTCAGGTTGCGTTTTCCTGACCCTAACCCTCCTAACCATAACCCTAATCACTTAATTGCTATTTTCAGAGTATGGTGCAATTTGTACTGTAATAGTTCCTAAAGATTTTGCCGATAACAGAAAAGTGAAATCTTTACTGCCTTTGTTTATTTATTTTTAGCTTTCATATTTTTTTCTTATTATAACAGCCTTTTTGTCTTGCTAAGATGATGGCTCAAGAACATGTGGAGGTAATGTTTGCATCTCATGTACACTGTGTGTGTGTGCAGTTTGTAGTGTGTTTGTGTAGTTGGGATGTTCTCCTTAGCTCAGGTGACTGCAGGGCATGTCTTCCTGTGTGTATGCTGGATAAACAGCGGTGGGATAACGTGTCAGTGTCACATCCTGGAGAGAGCTGGATGGAGGCAAGGGGTGCATGATAGGGGGTATAATAGTGTACATTTGTGTGCCACCTTATAGGGGTATGTGGTGTTGCCAACCAGCACGCAAGACGTTTCCAGTGAATCCACGGCAGGTAATGCTAAGTTAACCGGAGCATGTTTTGCTGGAGGTAACACATCAGAACACTGGGATGCAGTTGGTTCAGATTAGAGGCAGTTGAGATGGGTTACTGGGTTGGAATAGAATCGTCGAGGGGGTGATGGAATGGCTGGTTGGCAGGGAAAAGATCCTGGCAGCTGTTGGTCCTCAAGCTTCTCGCAGCAGGAGCTTTTCATAGACATGACCATGGACACCTACTGCTTACAACAGCCAGCAGGCCGAAATAGTACACTACACACAAACACAGACACAATTCAATACACAATTTTGTATGTTTACATTGTGCAGTATTATATTATATGGAAGCCCTGAACCGCACTGTGAAAAAAAAAACATTCACTAGGTGAAACAATTTCTGAGCCTATGTCCTACAAATATTTCTCTCTCTCTCTCTCTCTAAAATAAATAAAATAAATACATTCTTTCAACAAAAAAAAGTTTTCTCTCAAAAAGGCAATACATCTATCTAGCACATGTTTACATTGGCCAACAAATTAAAAAAAGCACATTATCAATAGCAGCATCGATATTCCTGGTGGTGAATGGCATCAAACAACCAGAAATAACTCCCGTTGTTACACTTGACAATGAATACCATATGAAACTTGGTTTCTTTCCTTGATTAAGGTTAGCAAAACATTCTTGTAACATTTATGTGCTATCGGAATTATCCTACTTCCCACTTCTGAAGTGGTAATTACGAGTATGTCGTGTTCAGGTGCTTTGTTGTCGGAAAAAACATTCATTCAAATATATTTCTTGAGGAACTTTTATTTTGACACCATAAAAAATATTACTCCGCTTGCTGACGATAATGGAATTTTGGTCAAATACACGCTATTTTCATGGTGTAAAAATGTACAACATGCATAGAATGGCTGCTGATATACATAAATGAATATTACTAAAACGGTAAACGCTAACAAGTAGCTGTATTTAGAAAAATTAACAAAACCTGTCATTCACTACAGAAACTGTACTCTCCTCTGCCATGTTTAAAGTTTAGGACTCCTCCCATCTCGGAAACTTGGGTATCACAATTATCTCAGAGTTTCCAAGTCGTAATTATGACTTGGGGAGTTGTTCATATGCAACTTCCGAGTGGGAAACTCATATTTATGATAATTCCAAAAGCACGTGAAGGCAGTATTATACAACTATAAATCAACAGATCAAGTACATACCTGCCAACACTCCCGTTTTACCACCCCTCCTCCCGCAGTACTCCCGATGTACAATTTCTTCCGATAAACTCACGATTTTTCGCATCCACACTTTGCTAATGAGAATGTATTAGACCTCCAGGTAGGGTTGCCACATGTCCCGTAAAATACAGGATTTTCCCGTATTTAAATATGGAATGATGCGCCCGTATCGAATTAATACAGAACACGGTTTGTCCCGTAAGCTGCTCAGATGGCATCATGGGAAAATTGCTCCAGATTGTTAATTTAACATTGATATACACTACCGGTCAAAAGTTTTGAAACACTCATTCTTTATTATAATTTATTTTATTTTTTTTTCACATTTAGAATAATAGTAAAGTCATCAAAACTATGGAATAACATAAATGGAACTATTGGAATTATGTTGTGACTAAACAAAATCCAAAATAAATCAAAACTGTGTTATATTTTAGCATCTTCAGAGTAGTCACCCTTTGTCTAGAATTTGCAGACATGTACTCTTGACATTTTCTCAACCAGCTTCTTGAGGTATCACCCTGGGATGCTTTTTAAACAGTATTGAAGGATTTCCCATCTATGTTGGGCACTTATTGGCTGCTTTTCTTTATTATTTGGTCCAAGTCATCAATTTCAAAAACTTTTTTTTTTAATTACATTTTAGTTTTATAATGAAATAAATTAATATGGTGGCACAATTATATTTTTGTCTACAAAACTAATTTCAAACATTTAATCATACGCCTTCAGATCAAAAGATTTATAAGATCATGAGAAACATTTCAGTCAAGTGTTTCAAAACTTTTGACCGGTAGTGTAAGTTGAAAATGTTTCGGACTGTGGGTAAGGGGTCGTCTGAAAAGTCCACACATTGTGCAGAAATTTGCTAATACTGAGGGTGTGGTAAGGGACTGTCAGAAAAGTCCACACATTGTGTTAAAACTGTGGATTTTTTTTTTTTTTTTATCGAAAAACAGAAGGTTTAATTTAAATGTTCAATAAGATGCACAAAATGACACAGATCCAACCATGTATGAATACAATCACTGAGTCATAAAGACAAGAAGTACAGGTGAAGGAAAAAATTAATATTAAAAAATAAAGTAAATAAAAAAACGTAAAAAATACTAACCAACTAAAATGTTAACCAACACAGATGTATACATAAATAAGATAAAGAAGATAAAAATAATTATATTTTCAAGAAAGTTCTCAGCATATAAGAAAGGATATACACTTTTTATTAATAATAATAAAAAAAAGTATTTATTGCTAAAACTGTGAAGGATGTGGTAAGGGACCATCTGAATACTTTTCTTCATCTTCAGTGTAGTTTTACTGACCGGTACTGCCGTACTCCACCGGCTGCGGTTCCTCGCACATACGAATCACATACCAAATCCTCCCCCCCCCCCCCCACACCACACCACCCAAAAAATAAATCTCCCTATTTTTCCCAATCCGATGTTGGCAGGTATGCAAGCACCACAGCTGTCATCTGTCCCTTGTAAGATTTCATGCTTATTGATAGTGGCCCCTGGTGGCCGAGTTTGGTACCGCATGCCAATTGTTAGCTAGCAAGCAATATATATATATATATATATCATGTGTCGCCTCTTCATGAGTAAAACAATTTTTAGAAAAAGTTAGGGTTAGGGTAAAATTATTTATTTTTTTATTTTTTTTAAGAGGGGAAAATATTTGAGAGAACAAAAAATGTTTTTGAGGGAAAAACTAATTTTGAGAGAAAAAAAATAAATAAAATGTAGTGAAAAAAACAAACATTTGAAGGACATCAGGAAGGCACTAAAACACCTAAAAAAAAAAAAATTCACCCAGTTCAGGGCTTCTGTAATATATAGTAGGATATAGCCACATCATTTGTGCTACATAAATGATACTTCAAATCATGAGGTTTGTTGAGGAGAAGTGTGGTATTACTTTTCTAAGTGATCTGACTTAGGATTTTTACTTTTTCGAGTAAAAACAATTTGTACTTTTTCGAAGGGAACCATGCCCACATGATTTGCCCACATGCCCACCTGATCTGATTCTTTTAGTGAGGTTTCTTTAGAGAAGCTTTGTCCCACACAGGTCTTTGAGGTTGCCAGATCTTTGTTTTCCATGAGGTTCATAAGGGTAGAGGTGACAGGGCTTCCTTCTGCAATTCCCGTGTTTTCATGTGTGCAGTATCTGGCGAAGTTGTCACAAGCTTGGCAACATAACACCGACGGCTTTCAAATGCTTTTTGATTATTAATTCATTGCGGTTTCCTGCCTGGTTTGTTTGCTAAGTAGTCTCCCTACAGTATGTGACTGTATAACTTGGGTCAAGATGTTTGGAGAAGGCGATGTCTATTCAATAATAATTCATCTATCTATTGCCTAAGTAAAAAAGAAAAATAGTTATAATTAAAACAGTTGGGCTAATATGAAAATGGATGAGCATCTGCTAATAATACCTGCATCCTCAAATATATGTAAAACTTCCATCTGAAGTATTTACTGTAAATCACCTAAAGCGCTCTCAGAATAGATAAAATGTAATCATATATTGGTGCCTTTCCATTTAAGACGTAGGAATCCATTCACTAGAGCAGTCTCGCTTTGCGAGACATTATTCAACTACAAAGCAAACCATATTCATCATTGCGTTTTAATCACATCAAAAAGAAATATAGTGCTACCCCAGGGTACTGGCAGGAATATGGAGTCCTCCATGATGTTATTGTTTCCAGCACTGCCAAACAATCTCAAAAATTGACTTAGAATAAATGTATTTTTAATACGATAACTCAACGCTGCCCTTGTGAATACAGAGGCACTCTGTCAATTGTTCTCGCCGAATGCGTTGCATTACAGATGTAATGCAGGAGTGCTTGTGATACAGCGATATTAAACCTGCGAGCGCTGCCTTTCAAACTTTGTTCCGGCTTTCCGGATAACATTCTCTTTCTTTTAGCTTAACTAAATGCCCTAACAGATGAGATGAATGCATTGCTTTACAGAGTCGCTGTGTTATTGCAAATGCTACCTGTGTTCCTCGCGGTGTTAAGATATGCGCTAATCTGATCTCAGATGCACTTTTGATGCACTTTTTATTTGAGTGATTCCAGCTCGGTGGTGTTCAAAGAATATACCTATATGAAATGATGTAATTACATATAAGCGTACATATAAACTGCTTATAAGTACATGCTTTCATCTTATTGCTGCATCGTTCTAGGAGAGAACTTGAGATAATTCGAACTATATTTCAGTTTAGTAATGTGCTACCGTTATCCTGGGTTCCATCTAAAGGTAGATGTGAAATATTCTTACTTTATCTTTCAGACTTCCTGTCCGTAAAGTATAAAGGAACTAGCACAGCTATCGTTAGCTTTGCAGTTGTTCGACTGATACGTCTGGTGTATGATTATCAACAGAGAGGATCATTTACCGTGTCTCACACACTGTCTCTGCAAACGTTTGCTGAACAGGTTTTGCTATCATGTATTGTAGGAACTTTGATGAGTTGATGCATTTTATTTGCGTAAATGTTAGGAATGTTAATTGTAAGTAATTTAAAGATTCTGGTACTTTTGAGAAAGAAATGTTTTAACAGATTCTTGCAAAGGGGGATATTTTATTCATTCATTCATTTTGATAAAATACCACTAAATACAACAAAACACACACAGTAATGTGTATCTTTAGCTATACATCCATATCAACAACCATCCAGTATATAATCTGATTAAATTATTACAAGCCAAGTACACATAAAACAGTTCTGTATGTTTTGCTCTGTAGATTCAAAAGAACCGACACATTAGATTCATTCGTTCAGAATCAGACTACACTGGTCGCACTGTATGTTTCCCGATATAGATTCAAAAGAACTGACTCATAAGAGTCATCCGTATGGGAATCAGACTACAATGGTCAAACTCTATGTTTTGCGCTGTAGATTCAGAAGAACTGGCTCATTAGAGTCATTCGTTCGGGAAGCAGACTACAGTGGTCACGCTGAATATTTTGCGGTGTGGGTTCAAAAAAACCCGACCCATAAAGTAATTAATTCAAGAATCTGACTATAGATTCAAAAGAATCATCTGATAAGAGTAATTCATTTGGGAATCAGACCACACTGGTCACGATGTATGTTTCACACTATAGATTCTAAAGAACCCATTCATAAGAGTCATTCGCTTGGGAATCAGACTACACTGTTAGTGCTGTATGTTTTGTGCTGTAGGTTCAAAAGAAACGACTCATTAGATTCATTCGTTTGGGACACGGACTACACTGGTAGTGCTGTATGTTTCCCGGTATTGATTCAAAAGAATTATCTCATAAGAGTCTACACTGGTCACGCTGAATGTTTCACACTGAAGATTCAAATGAACTGACTCATTAGAGTAATTCACTCAGGAATCGGTCTACACTGGTCGCGCTGTATGTTTCATACTGTAGATTCAAAAGAAGCGAATCATAAGAGTCATTCATTCGGAAATGGACTACACTGGTTGCTTTGGAGGTTTTGCACTGTAGATATAGAAGAACAGCTTCTTAGGAGTCATTAATTTGCGAATTAGACTACACTGGTTGCACTATGTGTTTTGGGCTGTAGGTTCAAAACAACCGACTTCAGACTACATTCGTCACACTGTGTTTTGTATGTTTTTCTTTTTTTCTTTTTGTTTTTTAAATATATTTTATTACTTTTTATTCTTATTTCTTATTCTTACTAAAATTTATTTTATCTTGTATTTTCTTCATCATTTTTATGTAAAGCACTTTGAATTGCCATTGTGTATGAAATGTGCTATATAAATAAACTTGCCTTGCCTTTTGCACGGTAGATTCAAAAGAACAGATTAATTGGATCCATTCATTCATGAATCAGACTACACTGATCTCGCTGTGTGTTTCGCACTATAGATTCAAAAGAACCAACTCATAGGAGTCATTCATTCGGGAATCGGACTACACCGATCGTGCTGTGTGTTTCGCACTATAGATTCAAAAGAACCGACTCATAGGAGTCATTCATTCGGGAGTCGGACTACACTGATCGCGCTGTGTTTTGCACTGTAGATCCAAAAAAGAACCGACTCATAGGAGTCATTCATTTGGGAATCAGACTACACCTATTGCACTGTGTGTTTCGCATTATAGATTCGAAAGAACCGATTCATTGGAGTCATTCGTTGGGGAATCGGACTACACTGATCGCGCTGTGTGTTTCGCATTATAGATTCAAAAGAACCGACTCATAGGAGTCATTCGTTCAGGAATTGGACTACACCAATCGCGGTGCGTGTTTCGCACTATAGATTCAATAGAACCGACTCATAGGAGTCATTCATTCGGGAATCAGACTGCACTGATCGTGCTGTGTGTTTCACACTATATATTCAAAAGAACCGACTCATAGGAGTCATTCATTCGGGAATCAGACTACACTGGTCACGCTGTGTGTTTTGCACTGTAGATTCAAAAGAACCGACTCAGAAACATTTATTTGGGAATCGGACTACACTGGTTGCTTTGGAGGTTTTGCGCTGTTGATTCAAAAGAACCACTTTATGAGTCATTCATTCGGGAACCGGACTACAATGGTCGCACTGTGCGTTTCGTGCTATAGTTTCAAAAACACTCATAAGAGTAATTTGTTTGGGAATTGTACTACACTGGTCACACCGTCTGTTTCACATTGTTGATTAGCAGTGTTGATAAACGGTAGCAAAGGAAACATAGTCAGAGTATTTTAGCGCAGTGTTACGTCTGCATCAGTGGAAGAGCGCACATTCGAGAACAATTAATGGAACTGAAAGTCGTGAAAAACTTTCGGTATTTAAAAAAAACAAAAAACATCTGAACCGGTTTTCAGTTCCCACCCCTTGTAAAAGTGAATGTTTATCAATACATCTCCCTTGGTGCACTCCCTTGAGTTTTTGAATGAGCCAACTTACAACAATTTACTATTTCGACATCTCGTACTAATTATTACAACTTGTCATGAGACCTGCTCAATTTAATTCACTTCATACAACAAGTAATCAAAATCCTGATTTGTCCACATTATTATAAACAGGCTTATTGTTTTCCTGTCTCCAGGTGTACTAAATTATTTACAGTCTACTCTGTAAATAACAAAACAAGGCTTGGCATCCAAGGACAATGCTATTTGGCATTTCTTAATTAGCCAATCATCTTCCCCCACACTGTCATCCATGCGTCAGTCGCTCTTATCGAATGTGGCATGATACGACAGCGTGTTAGCTGCTTTGTGGCGAGCTATGCGTTATTTGCGGGGTGAGGATGGGAGCTGCTAAGGGACGCTGAGGCTCCTAATGATCATTTCAATTAAAGAGGAGCCCTGAGGCTGTAGCGCAGCTGTCTGTTTAAAACGCCTCCTCTCAATGCCCGCCTGAGCCTCCTCAGCATGCGGGAATGTTTAAGTCAATATTATTTTAGAGACTGCCTCCCATCTATTATTGAGTAAATTGAGCCATCAGCGTCTCTGGCCATTTTGAACCCTAAATGAAATCTATTTGCCAAAGGCCTGAAGGACTGTCAGTGTGTAATACAGTAATAAAGAGGGTGGGGTGCTCGGCAGGGGCTTGTTAGGAGAATGAATAATAACTGCGAGGATAAGCCACCCTTAAATCTGAATTACATTGTTTACTTTTGATTACACAAGTAAAAAAGGACACAATCAGGGGAATGATTCTGTTTAAACAAAAGAAACATTTGGCAATGCTCTTAAACAGTGGTTTCCTGGTGAATTGAGACTTAAAAATGGGCCGCAGGTCTATTCTGATAAAGTAGCAGACAGCATGGAAATGCAAATAATAAAATGCAATAACCATGTAATTGTGGATAGTCAGGGAAGCAAAATAGGCTTTTAAAAGGAGAAAATGCTTCCCATATCTTTTGTTTCTGACATCAAAGGCCGTGCATCCAATAAATTTTACATTATTTTGGCACAAATGAATCCATCACTTGGTAGAAGCTAGCCAAATTTGGAAGATGCCAACATGGGCAAGTTGCATGGCATGCCCTCATCCTCAAAAAACAAATACAACCCAGACTACATTCATTTGTTTTGTGCAGTGAATTATTGGCAGTCCAGTGGATGAAACCATCATAATTCAATAGACATTACAAAACTGTAAATTTTATTATGAATTATACATATTGTTGGGCCTATTGGTACCACATTGGTACTACAGTACTGTATTGGTGCTGTGTTCACTGCAAAAAATTCTTACTGATTATTTTTGTCTTATTTCCTTTAAAAATATCTAAATATCCTAAAATAAGAAGAAAAAATATGACTTGAAGCAAATTTGGTGGGGTTTATGCTTAAAACAAGCATTGGGTGAAATCAGTTGAGAACCACTGCTCTAAAACATTGAAAAATCTTAAGTATTTAATCTGAATTAAAGGGATAGTTCACCCCAAATAAAAATGTTATCCTCATTTATTCACCCTAATGCCATCCCAGATGTGTATTAGAGGTAGACAATATATCGGTTTTACAGATTAGTCCTTGCCGATAGTTAATCGGTTATCTGCAAAATCAAAGTTTTTTTTTATTCCTCCGTGTTCCTCTGAAAATTACGTTGTTTTTTTTAATTGAAGCGAAAAATGCGACAATAAAGAAACATCCCTTGTCAGCACATACATCTTGTCTCCAACTTCATATCGTGAATAACAACAATAATAATATATAGGCTATAAAAAGCTTAATTTGGTAAATATTAAATATAGAGCATTGTAACAGAGACAAGTCTATGTCATTTCAAAATAAGAGTCTCCGGTGTGTTTCAGACTTGTTATGCACCCAATCATCTTTTTTTCTCTTTTCTGATTATTATTGGGATTTTGGTTGGAAAATAAACTAAATCTGGGATTTTATTCATTTCTGTGCTGTGCTGACTAAGAAAAAAACATTCTATGAATCGATTTAAAAAACTATCGGCTGAATAATCGGTTATCGGTCTTTATCACCACTTAAGTTATCAGTATCGACAAAATCCACTATTGGTCGTCTGCTAATATGTATGACTTTCTTTCTTCTGCTGAACACAAACAAAGATTTTAGAAGAATATTTCAGCTCTGTAGGTCCATACAATGCAAGTGAATGGTGACCAGCACTTTGAAGGCAGCATAAAAGTAATCCATAAGACTCCAGTGGTTAAATCTATATCTTCAGAAGTGATATGATAGGTGTGGTTGAGAAACAGATCAATAAAATAGTACATTTTTAGTATAAATTCTCCTCCTTGCCCAGTAGGTGGCGATATGCACGAAGAATGTGAATCACCAAAAACAAAAGAAGAAGAATGCGGAAATGAAAGTGAAGATCTACAGTAAAAAGGACTTAAATATTTATCTGTTTCTCACACACACACCTATCATATCACTTCTGAAGACATGGATTAAACCACTGGAGTCTTATGAATTACTTTTATGCTGCCTTTCATATGCTTTTTGGAGCTTCAAAGTTCTGGTCACCATTCACTTGCATTGTATGGACCTACAGAGCTGAGATATTATTCTAAAAATCTTTGTTTTGTGTTCCGCTGAACAAAGAAAACCATACACATCTGGGATGGCATGATGGTGAGTAAATGATGAGAGAATTGTCAATTTTAGGTGAACTATCCCTTTAAGACATGTTGTCGATCAGACACTTTAACCCTTTATCCTATAAAAAAAAAAACGTACATTTTTGGAAACAACTGATTTGATATTCAGTAGTTTGATTCCAGTCTGCAGTAGGTGGTAAAACTGTATGAACATCCTGCCTCTCAACAACCTTCAATTCAGCTTGTGCTGTCTGTCTCATCAGTGGTCTGTTAGTGCCTTCTCACTATGCAGGAAAACACTCCCTTAGTCTGCATCGATCGGCTCCAAATCAATGCTTTTAAAAGCCTTACACACCCTTTAGTTAAGAGCAAACTTGTGCATGCTTCAAAATGGCCCACCTATATTGATTAGGGTTTGGAATAGACAAGCTTTTCACAGATTGTCTCTGCATCTCCTCGATAATGCCTTCCCATGTAGTCTCTTCACTTTGACATTTGAAAGGTGTTATATAATATGATATGGATATTAGGAGATATTAACCCATATTTTCACACAATATTCCATTTTGAGGCATGATTATAACTATATAATTTTCATTTTAATTCTTTAGAGGAAATTTTATCCTCAGCTGCTTCTTGAATCAAAATCATCCGACTTTTCTGGTTATAGGAAAACACAAACCAAAAAGCGAATAATACACTGGGGTAAAACTAACCATTGGCATAACTGAAAGTGAGTTTTGTATAGTATTTTACAAAAAAATCCATACTTGCTCAAATTGTATGTAATATTGAATATTCTTAATGAAAAAGGTTATTATATAACAGCTTGAAGTAACAAAGTTTAATTGTTCCATATTTAAATTAATATAAATTGATCTGCTATGCAATCACAACCCAATTTTACAGCAATTACTAGTGACATTTTGTGTTCAGAAAAAGAAAACTCATCCATAGCTCTCCTACACCCCCCTTGTAAAGGAGTACAACATAAAATAGCCCTGTTGAATGGGACATTGGTACAAGTGGACACAAAATGATTGGATAGTTTGTATAGTTTCGATGGTGCTTCTTAGCTTTTCAAAGCTTTGAATTCACTGAATCGTGAAATAGCATTGCTCCACATATAAATATATACTCAAACTTTGAATTTACCAGAGGGATTAGAGAGCTTTTCAAGTCCTTGCAACCTATTTTCATGGTTTTGTGTTCAAAAACGTCTGTAAGCCTCGGGGCCTGAGTCGCCTCTCTGATATTTGTTGATGTTGGACTCTGCCATTCGAGCAGAAATAGGGAATCGCTGGTAATCCTGTCTTTCTTGCAAAGAGTTTACTAAATTTTCAAATTTACACGTTTAATCCCTTTTAAAATGGTCTTTGAACATTTTTAGCCCCTCGCTGTTCTCGCATCGCAGTAAAAAAGCAACACACATTTCATGAGAAAGATGCTTTATGGAGCATAAATTTAATATCTCCTCCACTTAAGAGTACTGTCCCATAATCCCCCTGCAATAAATGTTGACTTGTGCTATTTAAATGTACAATTTATCCACTGTATTATGCCCGGGAGGAGACTATTACAGTTATTGAGTGTGTTCTTTGAGTCTATGTAGGTGTAGCACAGTTGTGAGCAAATCAAGAAGGCACAGCATTCTGTTTAGAATAGATGATAGAATAATCCTTGTGAGGAGAAAATAAATGTAAAGAATAAATCAGCTACAAAAACTGCTACTGCACTTTCATGACTGATGCGTTCAGAGCTGTTGCTGAACCAAAGAAAGCCTGAGAGAGAATTTCATGAGACTGGACCAGATGCTTTTGACGTTACACTGTTTAATATTCCCTGTCAGGTCAAAATAGCTCTCATATACCTACTGTAATTTCATAGTGTAATTGTTTGGCGTGATATATGTATAGCTCAAAGTTTAAGAAGAACTGAAAATGTTGTATCCTTTAACAAGATTTTTGACTTGAATAAAACCAGTTAAAGGAATATTCCGGGTTTAATACAAGTTAAGTTCAGTCGACAGCATTTGTGGCATAACGTTGATTACCACAAAAATACATTTTGATTTGCCCCTCCTTTTGTTTAAAAAAAGCTAAAATCTTGGTTTCAGTGAAGCACTTACAATGGAAGTGAATGGGGGCCAATAAATACTCACTGTTTCAAAAGTAGAACCTCAAGATATGTATAATATGCACGTTAACATGACTTTAGTGTGATAAATTATTTACTGACCTTTTCTGTGTAAAGTTATATCCAATTTTACAACTTCGTTTCCATGACGATGTGAAGTCAAC
Organism: Myxocyprinus asiaticus; assembly: GCF_019703515.2. Classification (NCBI taxonomy): domain Eukaryota; kingdom Metazoa; phylum Chordata; class Actinopteri; order Cypriniformes; family Catostomidae; genus Myxocyprinus; species Myxocyprinus asiaticus. The sequence continues at coordinate 27,889,394 of NC_059389.1, forward strand.
AACCCTAAAACGACTATAAAAATGACGATATAAACAGCTCTACAGCTCAAATAATACATGAGTTTTAACAGAAGAATTAATGGAAATGCTTTCATAAATTTATAGGCTTCACATTTCTGTGTTTAAATATTCCAACAATTGACCACATTCACTTCCATTGTAAGTGCCTCACTGTAACCTCGATTTTTGCTTTTCTTTTCTTTTTTTTTTAAGAAAAATACGGATGAGTTGAAATAATTTTTGTGGTAATCAATATTATGCCACAAATGCAGTCAATTGAACTTAACTTGTATTGAACCCGAAATATTCCTTAAATTTAGACGTTTCCACAAAGTGCATTTTAGGTACCATTAGGGCCTCAAGAAAAAGAAGAAAAAAAAAAAAGAAAAAAAAAAAATAAATATATATATATGGACAATGGGGGGCGTTAGAGCCCAAAAGGTTGAGAACCACTGACCATATAGCAGTGTAGAATACGTATTAAATTTGCTTGACACAATTATTTTGGTTCCATATCAGATGACAGATCAAGTGGAGTTTGCAAAATGGCACAGATGATCATTTAAATGTGTAAGACTCTTGAGAAGAGCCGTTAAAAAGATCATTCAATTCCAAAACTGTTTTAAATAGTAGGCTACTTTGGCCTCTCGCACAAATATTGAACATTAAATGATATATATGTAAAGAAAAGGCATTTCTCGCATAAAACATATCCATAGAAAAAGTCTTCTGTTATTTCGTGTTCAGTTCATACAGATCGCTTTAGACTGCACACTGAAAAGTCTTTAGAATTAAAAACGGCTTTGGCTAAATATTCGCCCTCTTGTTCTCAAAGCTGAGTTCTTTACACAAATCCAGAGTCACTTTGCCGTCTCTCGCTCGTTGTAACACGGCAGTATTTATTCCGTTCAGTTGCGTTGAGTTTCCGTGACTGGCGCCGTTCAGGTGTCCGTAAGAGCCATAGTTCGTGAAAGCCGGATAGAAAGGAGACGCGTAGTAGAAATGTCTGGGGGGAAATCGGCATTGCGCAGGTGACCGAGGGGGAGATAACGCCCCAAATGTTTGGGACGGTTCGTCACACCCCTTGTCCGACGTAGCGATTTCAGCAAGGGACCACAGTTTGGGTTTGGGGGTCGGGTTTGCGGAATGAATGACAGATGCGTCTTTGCAGTTTTCACTGAGGGGCTTCGGGCTGTCGCTGATCTGTTTTCGGGGAGAGGAGGTCGTGGGCACCGGAGAATCTGTCCGGTTCTCTTGTTCTTCACAGTCGATTATAACACGATCCGTCGCGTCGTCGTGCTTTTCTGAGCAGTCATCGCCAACTGCAACCAAATAATTATTAGTTGTGTTAGAAAGGTCTGTTGTGTTTGATGCAATTCTGTAAACACCATCAGAAACTGTAGCGGAGATGCTTTTTAACAATATTATTACTTTAAAAACACTTTTCTTGCGACTGATCAGTGAATCTGAATTGAAATTACAACTGTAAACTCAACATTAATTCATTACATTAATATGTGAAACTTACTTTAATCTTCACATTTGAGAATTACAACGTGTCAGGGTCGCAACTGTCCATTTTATGGATATAGTTGGACTCGAGACTGTCAATAACTAAATGTAATAATAAACAATATTATCACCTTTAAATATCCGTATATAAATAAAACTATAGGCCTAATTTAAATGAACACCTGAATCTTTGCTCGTCTCTGTTGATTCGACTCTCTTTAGCGGCTCATCGTCGTCATCATTTTTCTCCAAATCAATGCTATCCTCCTCATCCTCATCTTCACTCCTGTTCCGTGGCGTCCAGGTCATTTTATTCTCCTTTTTCAGTCTCCTCCGAGCGTTGGCGAACCAGGTGGACACCTGAGTTAGAGTCATTTTAGTGATGATGGCGAGCATGATTTTCTCTCCTTTGGTGGGATAAGGGTTCTTCCGGTGTTCACTGAGCCAGGCCTTCAGGGTCGCGGTGGCATCTCGAGTGGCGTTCTTCCGGTAAGCGGGGTCCCCAAACGGGTATGGGCCCAGAGGACCGGCGTACGGGTGATAGCCTATAGAGCAAGTCATGCCTGGAGAATGGTCGTATGAGGAGCCCTGGGCAATGAACAGAGATTACAGTTGAACGGGGGAAACACATCAGAAAAGCGGCTTTCCATGATGATCTATTACTTCTGCATAATAATGTATATAAAGAAATCTCATAAATGGCAATATATGCAAAACAAATATATGAGATATTATATAGATAGGCTATTCACTTATGGTTCTCACTGATATATAAAAACGTCACACACTTACACACACACACACACACACACACACACACATATATATATATGAAACGTTTGTTTCAAAACACTACAGAAATGTCCGCTTTCATAATATAGCCGAATACTAGTGGAATTTGTACATATATGGTTAAATATATTAAATAATGATATACAATATATAACCCTACACTGTAAAAAATTCCTGTAATTTTAACGGTAAAAGACTGTAAAAAATGCTACAGAAAAAGTTAATTGATTAACGAGTATTACATTTACTGTAAAATATACAGTAACCTTTTACTGGTAGTTAAAGGTAGTTTTACAATAAAATTTTGTAAAAAGTACATTTTTAGTTGTAAAAAGTATGATTTTCCTGTATAATTAATGGTAAAATTTACATTGTTTAACAAGAGAGTACATGTCTTTTTTTTTTTTTTTTTTTTACAGTAAATTACTGTTAAAATTACAGTAAAAAACAATAATCGGCGTTCACACAATTCCCTGCATGACCCATCATATTTCATTATATTTTATTGGAATAGTTATGTTTCTTCTTATTTTTAGTTATGTACTTTGGGGTGCTCAGTGTTATATCTGATGTAGTTTACTTCATGTTTACTGCATTATTTTAATTTCACATGTTACACTGATGTTGTTTAGTGTTTGTGTGAGTGACACTGAGCACTGTCTCTACATGTTTATTGGTCATTTCTTCTGGAAGGGCCACTGTTGATGAATTTTTGTCATCATGTGCTCTTCTGTAATTACTACGGTGATTAACAATACATTATAAAGTAAAAAGCAGATGTTTACAATTTCAGAAGGTTAATATCAAGTTTGACATTTTGTATTTTTTTACTGTAAATGTAACAGATGATTTTTTTTTTTTTTTATACAGTGGCAGCGTGGTCATGTAAACTATTTGAAACTGTAAAAGTTACAGGTTGTTCTGTAAAGTTGTTTACATTTTTACTGTATTTTTTTTACATAATCATTCTGGCAACCACAGCTGCCAGTGTTTTTTTTTTTTTTTTTTTTTTTAACAACAAGATTTTTTTTTTTACAGTGTAACTTTAAACACACCAAAAATATTTGATTTTCATTGACCGAATGCACAATACAACGAAAACTCTCATAAACGTGTAAAAAGGTAGCCCAAAATAACTACAAATAAAATGCGTCAAAAATGAAGATTCCGAAGCCAACAAAATATTCGTTCGCTACATTTTCGAGGATTATTTTAATTATTTTATAGAGTAACTTGGTTAGTTGTTATCTCTTACATCGTTAAAATAATAAGTCATACGTTTTCTAAAGTACAAAAAAACTTGGTAGCCTATCATATAATATAGGCTAATGATAATTGAAATATTCCGCTTCGCGTTGTCAAAGAAAAAATACAATAGAAAATACTAAAGCATTGGGAATAGGTAGCCTAACATCCGTATTTACCGAGCCAGTGATTTTGAATGAAACGAATCGCTTAAAAAAGCACGTTAAGAAAAAGCGGGTTAAACAAATTCTCTTCAAAAACGTGTTTCTATAACAGGGAAACGCAAACCGAAACTGTGTTGAGGTCAAAGCATGCTGGTGGTCTGATGTTGTGATGATCCAATGATCATAATGGACATCACTGAGACACTGACTGCTCAAACAGAGAAATCCGAATAGACTATTATGAATGAATCTCACCACATTTGAAGTGAAGGGTGCAGTGGATTCAGAGCTGTACTGGAGACAGCTGAAGGCTGAAGTGTTTGTGAAAGCTGTGGACGCGTACGGGGCGAAAGCAGAGCCGCTGGACGACCGTCCCAGATCATTTGTCCGCGGTCCCGTTACCGCGCCGGAGCCGTACGGCGGACACGAGTAGAGAGAGAGTGAAGACTGGTACAAGTATCCTTGAGGAAACGCCATGGCTAAATTACAGCTTCAGTCTCCTCATAAGTCCAAGAGTCGGGTCACTATATGTGCCATCGAAATGAAAATCAAAGACGCTTTGTTTCTTTTGGAGGGAAAAAATGTCTCGATTAACGGTAATTTAGATGGATGAGTCTCAAGCTCCGCGCGCCTCCTCAAGAAGTGTCAGTGATGGGAAGTAAGGAAAAGCTCGAGCTGACTTTTCCTGCCCATCTCTCTCTCTCTCTCTCTCTCTCTCTCTCTCTCTCTCTCTCTCTCTCTCTCTCTCTCGCACACACAAACACAGTCAAAGTTACTCTTCACTTTGTATTGGGGGCGTTCACGCAAGACACGTTTTTGCGTCCTATCTGCGCTATTTTTAGATTTAGGTTGCTCCATGCACACTGTCAGTTGAACTATTTGGCTGTTACGTCGCGTAACACTTAGCAGGCTATTTATTATTAAAGGCTGTTGATACAAGGACTTGCAAAGAAAAGCTTTATTTGCAGATTAGTTGATTTAAGAATTACTTTTTTAATTTTTTTTTATTTTTTTTTTATTGTTGTTCCATGCACATGAGTCACATGCACTCTTTGGGAGATGCGTCGCTTCGCTATTTTCCCCCCAGCGTCGCGCCATAGCTACGCGTCGCGTTTTTAAGATGGAGCGCCAACCCAGTAAACACAAAACATTTCACAACGTTGTATTTTGGTTACAGTCAGGTAATGTCACAGTACAACATTTTAAAACGTTCTAGAATCCACATTTTAAAAAAAATAATAATAAAATATATATATATATATATATATATATATATATATATATATATATATATATATATATATATATATATATATATAAATTATGTAAACAAAATAAAACGTTTTAGAAACATTGAACATTTCCTTCTGATAAACAAGATTTCTATTTTCAAAACACTTGTGTTCTGTTCCATTGTGTTGCGCTCTGTCCTAATAATGTAAAAGGCTAATTAATGTTAAAGGTTGTTGTTACAAGGATGTTTTATATGTAAATGAGTTAATTTTAGAATTATGAGACCTTTTTTTTTAATTGTTAGTCTATATGCATGTGTCAGATTTTCGCTGTTTTTTTTTATTTTTTTTGTATTTTTTTTTTTTTTTTTTTATAAAAATGGAAATAGCTGCAGGCAAAGCTCCAAAAAAGGGGCGGGAGTTCCAAACCACCAGCAAAGCTATAGGAAGCCCCTAACCTAACCCTTTCCCTAATCCAGTGTTTCCCAACCTTTTTTCTGCCATGGAACACTTTTTACCACTAAAACATTTCTACGGCACACCACTATCCTACTAACCATCATCAATATTTTTCCTTTTCAAGAACTTGTTTTCTGTCCATCTTAGTAGTGTGTTTACTTGTAATGACTGAAATTCGGCTATGCACATAGTCACATAGGCAGGCTACGCTGTGTGAGGTCACAGGTGGCAAGAGCGCTAAATGGGTAATGAAAAAGCAACAAATATTCTACTTTTCTAATTTGTAGATTTGTTCTTGCAATGCCACAACATATTACAGGGATGCAAACTCATGAGGGGCGAAAAAGTTCAGACAATCACTGGTCCACGAAAATTTTTTCTAGGGATATTTTTTTAAAGAATAAGCTAAAATCACCAATTCCAGCTATTTTAGTGATTCAAGTTTATTCAAGTTTAAAATTGTGCAGAATTAGCTGCAAAATAAAGAGTATTTTGGTGAGGCTTGCTTCTGTTTCACAAATTTGTTCAATTTTATTAACTGATTAGTTCAGTGACCCCTTCTGGAAATGTCATTAGGTGGTGACAAATGAGCGTCTTACGTGCTATGAGTGAGTCAGTGAATCATTTTGAGTCGTTCATGACTGAAATCTACCAAGAGACATTATAGTGTTTAAGCATTAAAGAATAAAGCAGATCTATAGTCTTCCTTCAGTCTGAGCATTATTTTTCATCCAAAAAGACAACAATAGTCTAATAATAGTGAGTTTCAATAACGTCCTTACCTTCTCCTTTATTAAAACTTGCATGGCTACAAATCTACTGACTTCAGTATAAGAATTATAAACACAAAGCAGATCTACGGTATCATTTTCCTACAGTAGCATATTTAAACTGTGAAGCATGGCTTTTATCAGAAAAGACCACAATAACAGACAAATAATAATAATTTTGAGTTTCAATAATGTTCTTTCATCACTGTAAAGCGCATTTCACATGAGTTGAGTCGAGGCGTCAACGCTCCGTTCAATGCCAGCGTCAAGAGCCGCATTGCCCTCCACATGACAAGAGCTGCAGAAAGTGTCACAGAGGGGCGATTTTACGAGTTTTCCACGTACAAATGCGGGAGGTGTGCAAAATAAACATTGAAAACATGTATTTGGAAGAGAGAAAAAAGCTTGCAGTTGCTTTGATAGCAGAAAGTAATAATAGGACTCATTTATGTTTAGTTCTAAGCATTTTCTTTTGGTGAATTTAAGTTAGTTCAATAACTGGGGTCTCTGATATTCATAAACGATAAGGTAATATTTAATTAAAAGAAATTGAGACATTCAATTTCTCTTCACAAATTTGGACAGTTTTTAAATATTTCTTGTTGCTTAGTACTCCTCAAAGACATTATTGGTGAAGCAAAAACGTGTGTGTGAAAAACACTTTGGTGTAAAGTGGCGTCACTTTATAGACTTCAATGTATTCTGCAGCGCTGACGCGAGTCATGTGAAAGACCCTTAATGCGTATAAATATCAGTCAATTTTGCACATCATTGCTCTTCATAATCACAAAAAAAAAAACAGATTATGGTTTAAAAACGGCGTGTGTGCCGGCAGCACAGTGGTTGGGAAACACTGCCCTAACCGTTTGTGGAAGTGACGCCCCCTTTTGGAGTTGGCGCAACCCACTTTTGGAGTAACCACACCCTCTTTTTGAGATCCCACCCCCCATTTGGAGATCTCCGGCACATTTGGATTATTTCCCAAGCATCTCGTGCACTAAACATCACGTTTTTAAGATATAGTTGCCAACGCAGCACACGCAAAACTTTTTTACAATGCAGTAAATGTTTTAAAAAAGTTTAAGAAACCACACTTAAGTAATTTTAAAAAATGAAACCAAAATAAACCATTTTAGAAATGTTGTGACCCTTGCCAGTGTTCTGACGATGGAGGCCCAACTACGGCAAGCCGCTGGAGGCGTGCCTCCCAAATAACACTGGCAGACCGACAGGTCATTGTTAGCTGGAACCAGCTCGGTAGCTAAGGCTGTGTCTTGTTTGGAAGGCTGCCTCCTCCAGAGGTCGCATTTGTCGGCTGCATACGTCATCGAGGCTGTCTCGTTTCAGAAAAGCGAGTAGGACACTTCGAATGCAGCCTTCGAATGCGACCTTCTTTCATGGGAAATCGGAGGATGCATGAGGTGTATCCTTCGTGGGCTCTCACAACCCACAATTCTTTGCTTCAACGAAAAAGTCTAAAAAAAATTATGCCAATTTGCCCGTAAATATGATGTTCAAACGCAAGTAATGTTAATTCCCAAGTTGAAGTACTTCAGTAGATGGGTGCAGAGTATATAATATGTATAATTATATTAATATATAATTAAAATAAATTTTATTATATAAAAGTACACCTGTAAAATATATTTTCTTTTCTCTTTACATCATTATAACTCTCCTAAAATGTACCTCATACATTCCCTTCCAGAAGGACTTTGTTCCCTTCTCACTCAAAGCGCTCGCGCTTGTTAAAGAGTGGCGTGCTGTCATAGCAACCATGTTACGTTCTGTTTCCGTTCATCCTGCGAAGACCGTCTCATTTAAACGAGGCTTGTTTAAAGGAGGACACTCGGTATACTGCAGCCTTCAAAGGACGCGTCCTACCTGGCACGCAGCCTTCGAAATGAGACACAGCCTAAGAGTTCTCAAAACACCTGCGTTCCGTTCAATTGCGTTGCGCTCAGTTCCGTCAAGATGTTTCAGAACACAAGAATGCGTCCTGTGTGAGGAGTTCCACAAAAGGCTATTTATTATTAAAGGTTGCATTTGTATATTAGTTAATTAGGGTTATGAGACCTTTAGGGTTACTAGCCTAAATGTATCATAGCAGTCAATCCTGGGCTCTTTTGTTTATGATAGCAATATATGGCAATGAAGAAAAAAATAGACTAAATGGAAGGTTAGTATGATAAAAAAATCCACCAAGGTTTTTAAACTGTTTAATTTTCATTCTTAACCCAGTGTTTTCTTACATTGAGCGTCTCATGTGAGGTGTGCCACCTTGTTTTCACTGCAACTGAAGCGACGTGACATTCAAAAAGCTAGAATGCTCCCATCATAATGAAGGAAGTTGTACAATTTTATGCACCTATTAGCCTGCATTTTCTGCTCAAGGAGTTTTCTGGACTCACACTAAATAATAGTCGATACCACACTTTTGTTGTGTAGACAACTTTGAAATAACGGGGGCGTTCCAGTTTGTGTGTGTTGCGTCGCTTGCAGTGTGATTACTGCTGTCTGTCACTCAATCTCATGAGGACACATGTAATCCTAAACGCGAGGATCTGCTGCACTGACATGATGCACTCAGGAATTCCTGCACTATTTACATGACTTCCAGGAATCCGACTGAGATAGACCGGGAATGTTACGACCTCTCGATGGAGAAAAACACCATAGTCCAACTGCACACGAGCGATTTGAGAGACAACCTTCTGGATAAGGTAACTGGAGCAGGTGTTAATTAATCTGAAACCGCTATTTATATACGTGCACATGAGCGCGTAAAGCGTTTAAGTAAACCAGATTATTACATTAACAATGCTCGTATTGGCTAAACTTTAGTTAGGCATCTTCAGATCTCTCAACAGAATGTACAGGTAGGCCAGTTCAATTCCTTGAACAATTTGAACATGCACAGAGGTAATTAATCTCATTTGGGAGTTCTATTAACAGACTTCAGTGCTTAATGCAGCAGGACTATGGCCTATGTGTGAGAACTGTAGACCTATACCTCAAGTCTGAATACAAAGAATTTTAAAAGGGATTTCTAATGCATTACATACGGTAGCTTCACAAATAATTGCAACAACAGTTATAATACACTATAAACCTATTTAATTATGTAACCCATTGGGTGTTTATTGTGAATTGCAATGCATTATGCTCCTATGCTTTTAAAGGTATAACTATGATTAGTTATCTGTTATAATGTGTTATTACTGGGGTTATTTATAAAAGCATACAATTGATTATATGGTGCATTGTTGAGTAATTATGAGTGCGTTATGTATTAAGAATTCTATTACAGTATAATGCATTATATTTGCAAGCTAAAGTGTTACATGATACATTTATTGCCTTGTAATGCGGTGAGGTTGCAGAATAATTGTAGACATTTTAGATTTTGTCCAGACACCTGCTGATTCGTAAAAGACTTGTACATTTTTGTTATTTGCATAATTGTTTATTACACATTTGTTTGCAGTGATTTTATTTATTGTGGACTTCTTTATTCATTTTTTTCCCAATATGGTTATTGGCCAAAGTATTTTGATTTGTGATTGTCGGCCTGAATGTGCCATACAGGAAAAGGTAGTTGTCAAGCTCAGTAGACAAAAGAAGTGATTAAGTCCAATATTGCATTTCCATTTAAGAGAGGATTCAAATATGTATTAGTGTGTATGTAATCATTTGGACATTTTCACTGTAATAATGTTAAATTTGTAAAAGGAAGAATACAGTAAGGCCTCTGTTCCCACACCCCATGCCTTTATCTAAAGTTTGTCCTGGCACATGAATAGCCCCGAAACTTTTAACAGGTCTCAGTTATATATGGGTCATTCACAAATAAAGTTGTCCGAGGTGATAAAAAAGTTAGAAATATTTTTAAAATCTAGTTTAAAACACATTTGTCAAATTCGTAGACATGTAATCTTTGAGTCCATGTTGTTGGAAAAAACATTTATAGCCTTTAAAAAAAAAAAAAAAAGAATAAATAAAAATTTGTGACTTTAAAAATGTCATGTGGTGTAACCATGAAGTAAAAGCTATTTAAATAGTTTCCTTGCACCTCGAATACATGAGAGTGTACACAACGTGATAATTAATAAAAAAAAAAAGTTTTTAAACATATGTTTCAGTGTCAAAAACATTTTTTACAAATATAATACATTTTTAAGTCAAGAATATCAATGTTTTCTCACAGTTGAACCAAATGACCTGAACAAAATGAGCGTTTTCATAAAAATGTCAAAATATTGCACAGTCTTGTGGGACTAAAAATATCTTCTCTGTTTTATGATTTTTGTCACATGACAAAATTGCAACCTACATGTTGGTTACACCACATGACTTTGATTTGGTGGACAAACGTTTTTCAAATATTAATCATGTTTTTAAATAGTTTCACTGCTTATTTTTTTAAAGAAATAATATTAATAGATTCTGTACCACTCATGTTTACATTTATTTTTTCAAGAATTTTAGCTTTTAATGAGACTTTTTTTTTACTGTCTCCGGATGGTTACACCACATGACATTTTTTTTTCTCCCCAATTTGGCATGCCCAATTCCCAATGCGGGTCATTGACCTGTATAGATTTTTCAATAAACTGTTTCCTCAATGCCCTGTAAGATATTTTAAACACAATCAATTTGTTGGAGCCATGGCATATGAGTTGTGGTGTTCATGTGGATGATTTAAGTTTGAATCTGACTCATGACAATTTCCGATCCTATTCCCCTCACTCTTCTCAGTTCCTATCTTCTCTCTATTCTTTCAAGATAAGCTGCAAAGCAATAAAAAATTATACAAAATCAAGTCTTGCACACTTTTTTCTGAACCATATAAAAACATTATTTACAGCACATGTACATCTCCGAGATGTCTGCTTTAGATCTTTTCATCTGGAAAGCATCTACAATCTAATAAACATCTTAATAAATCTTAAAAAGATCTGATTTACAAACATTCTTAATCATAAACATCTCAAAGACATCTGATCAATGTCTTATTGACATCTGAGAGGAAACGTCTTGCAGACGTATTGCGGATGAGCAAACATCCTAAAAAATACATCTTCCAGATGTAAACAGCAAATAGATGTCTGGGCGATGAACGTGTTCTATCAGGGTCATAACTGTAGTGTAGCTTTAGACTAGGAAACACTATGAAAACCCCTTTCGGTGACCATACAAATGACATATAATCCTCTCAGAATGTTAGAAAAACTCCTAACAGCTAAATGAACATTGATGGACTATAATGGTGTATGAATAATGTTTTTCTTTCCACAGACTGTTGCCAGATTTGATGCCTTACAGTCAGTTTTATAGTGATATGACTTTTAGGTGGTTACTGCCATTGCTTTGCTCAAAAGCTTAGAGACTTTGCATTTATAGGCTATATGCCATAAAGAAATATAGAGAAATCTAGCATTGTCTACACTCAAGAAAACTATTGAGACATTTGAGAACGCATCTGAATTGTGTTTGTCCAAACAAAATATCCACGGTGAGTTGTTCAAAATCCACAGTCATTAAAAAGGAAGTGATAACAGCTGTTATGATGTATGAGTCAAGCAGTTTTTACAGTCACAGTAATTAATTGGTACCTGTTTTGGCCGTGCATGCTTAACATTGGTTCAGCAAACATTGCTGAATGATGTAATTTATATTGTGGTCTACCAAGTGCTTGTTTATACAAAATTCCTTTCAACAGTCTTCAGGGAATTCTTCAGCTTAACCGAGCCTTAACACGGGCAAAGATTAGCCCAACTTGTTTCTATTTACCGTGGAGTTTAAAGTATATCCTGTAAGGTAATTCCTGTCTCTGAGTTTGTTTCATTTCCTCTTTGAGATGCCCTGGTGTCAGGGGCGGGCGGTATGACCTTATACGATCTCACAGTATTTTTATATCACGTTAAAAGAATAATTCAACCAAGAATGAAAATTCTGTTATAATTTACTCACCCTCATGTCCTTTCTTTCTTATGTGGAACACAAAAGGAGAAATTTTAATGAATATTTTGGTCCGACTTTTCAATACAATGGCAGTTGAGAGTGAGTCACTTAAAAACTTAAAAACCATCCGAAAGTATCACAATAATAGCCCATACATCATAATGCAAGTTCTAAAAACAACCGATATTTCAGTAATTTCTCAGTGAAAATCTTGACATCCGTTGCATGTTCATGAGCACTATGAGAGAAGCTCGTTCACACAAATATACCATGAGTATTCGTGTCACATGGGTTTGTAACTACATGAGGGTGAGTAAATTAGGACATCATTTTCATTTTTGGGTGAACCATTCCTGTAATGATATATCACAAAGTAGATATTTGTGTTGGAAATTTAAAGAAATAAATCTTACATACTTTAATAACCGTGTAGTAATGCCTATTTTGGACAATATAAATTAAGAACTTTAAAAATGACAGAAACCTCATCTTATTTAATTATTTCTCTTTTTATTTGGAACTTGATAGACATAAAGCAAAATGAAAGATTATTCGCAAACAATGTTGGTAAGTTACTCAGTAATGCACTACAAACTAGATAGGTAAAGCTTGTCGAGACAAACTTTGATGTTGGCTTGACAAAGCCTTGACTGAAAGTTTAAAAGTTTAAACTAGTTTTAAAAGTTTTAAGTTTGATGTTTATACAGACATTACAACAGCTAGCTAGCTAGATACATAGATATACACTGATGAGCCAAAACATTATGACCACTCACAGGTGAAGTGAATAACGCTGATCATCTCCTAACAAGGCCACATGTCAAGGTCTGGGTAGATTAGATGGTAAACGAACAATCAGTTCTCGTAATCAACGTGTTAAATGCAGGAGAAATGGGCAGGAATAAAGACCTGAGTGACTTTGACAAGGGACAAATTGTTATTACCTGACGACTGGGTCAGAGCATCTCTGAAACGGCAAGACTTGTGGAGTACTCCCGGTCAGCAGTGGTGAGTACCTACCAACAGTGGCCTGTGGAGGGACAAACCGGCAACAGGGTATTGGGCACCCAAGGCTAATGGCACACAACACAGCACATTTTAATGATGGTTATGGGAGGAATGTGTTACAACACACAGTGCATTACACAATGCTGCATATGGGGCTGCGTAGCCGCAGACCGGTCAGAGTGCCCATGATGACCCCTGTCCACCGTTGAAAGTGCCTACAATGGGTATGCGAGCGTCTGAACTGGACCTTGGTGCAGTGGAAGAAGGTAGCCTGGGCCGACGAGTCCTGTTTTCTTTTACATAACGTGGATGGCCGTGTATATGTGCACTATTTATCTGGGGAAGTGATGGCACAAGGATGCACTGTGGAAAGACAAACCGGTGGAGGGAGTGTGATGCTCTGGGCAATTTTCTGCTGGGAAACCCTGGGTCCGGCCATTCATGTGAATGTCAATTTGACACATGCCACCTACCTAAACATCGTTGCAGGCCAGGTACACCCCTTCATGGTAATGTCATTGGTGGCCTCTTTCAGCAGGAAAATGCGCCCTGCCACACTGCACACATTGTTCGGGAATGGTTTGAGAAACATGATGTAGAGTTCAAGGTGCCCTGGCCTCAAAATTCCCCAGATATCAGTCTGATTGAGCATCTGTGGGATGTGCTGGACCAGCAAGTTCGATCCATGGCGGCTCCACCTCGCAACTTACAGGACTTGAAGGATTTGCTGCTAATGTCTTGTTGCCAGATACCATAGGACACATTTAGGGGTCTTGTAGAGTCCATGCCTCAGTGGGTCAGTGCTGTTTTGGTGGCATGCGGAGGACCATCAGCAAATTAGGCAGGTGGTCATAATATTTTGGCTCATCAGTGTATACTGTCATACACAACTTGCATTCAATACACTCAGCACCACATGTTTCTCCCTAGGGGGCACTCACCCTTCAGCTGTCACAGAAATACAAACAGAGGCATAATTTAACATAATTCATGTTTTAATGTATTCTACATAAAAATAACACATAGAAATATGTGTAACCGGAGTAATGTACATAAAAGTAACTTAAAGCTAAGACTATTTAGCAGAGATGGGCCAATTCTATTAAAATGAATGAGAGAAATTAGAACGCTCAACAGTCCAACGGATGTAGAAAGGAAGTCTCGCTTTACAGGTAAAAGTGCCAATCACCTTTTAGATACAGACATCACCTGTCAATCATCTCGAGAATGTGCATGTGAATTAGCTATACAAGCTGGGAAAATTGTGTTTTTTCGTGTAATCTGAAGAAGCACAATTTATGATTCCAGTGATGTCAGATTTTACTGCTGATTTGAAATATATTCTTTGATTATTATCTTGACCAACAGTTTTGGAGATTTTAGTGTTCCCCCATTCAAGTACATAGGAGCTGCACTTTCATAACTGGAAATATCTTCCATGGAGCATTCCAGAGATGGCCGCCAGTGCACTGACTTGCTAGAAAGACTTTCCTTACATCAGTAACTGTAATCTGATTACAAGAATTTAAATAGAATGCATTACACTACTTTTACTTGAAAGTAATTAGATTACAGCAACTAATTACTCTGTAATAAGATTAAACCCCAACACTGTTCATAACAAACAATTGATAAGTCTGACATTGAATAACCTCTTCACATTATGTAACTCTTGAGTTGACAAAAGACTCAAAACAGTAAAAATAACTTAAATTGTGAGTGGACGTGCCATGTTTGAAGCCATTGTAAAATAGCCAACAAATACAGTATATGTACATCCATGAATGCACTTCAATTAAATGTTATATTAATGCGGCAAGTTGTGCCTTTTCCTGACAAACGTAAACAACTCCACTTTGCGTTCTTCCTCATTATGTCTCATGTGGGAAATGTCCCATTCTGTATTTTCACATCACATTTTTCGAATTGCTCTCACTACAGTAATTACTGTCATTCTGCCCAGACATACCTGGTGCAATATCAAGAAATGCTTGAGTATTGCTCGTTCAGTGAGCCTTGCTCCATTCTTTGTTCTAAGCCCAGGTGGATCCTGTGGCTTTGAGCCTCTTAGTATTCAGACATTGTTATGGATATCACATGTCACTAGTTGGAAATGGACCCACCAAAGCTCGAACTGGATTAACAAATGTGTTTGCAGCAGCTGCCAACTGAAAATTGTGGCACATTTTTTCACAGCCTTGTCATAGTGGCTTAATAGGGGGCCTAATTTCCTTGTTCTTTGCCCACTGCTAAAGTCAGCACTTGCAATTAACTTTAGAACTCTAATGAAGTTGTATTTAGTGCTCTAGAGTTAAAATGTGTAGTGTGTTTAGTGGAGTGTTTCAAGTTTAATACAAGTTAAGCTTTATCAACAGCATCTGTAGAATATGGTCGATTACCACAGAAATAATTTCAACTCGTCCCTCAGTTTGTACAAACCAGCAATTGTTATCCACTTACAATGGAACAGTGTTGGGGAATTGTTAACTGAATTTTTGTTTTCTCGATCATTTTGGCTGTGTTAATGCCAACGGCATAAATTTTGCCAAAGGTGTGTATTTTTGGGGGAATTTTGATATTTCAACCTCAGTTCATATAATACATCTATAATACACAATAGTTACACTCAGGACTTTCAGGACAAAATTGTCCCCATTGGAACCCATTAAAACTGCAATATTGGATCCCAGTGCCATTAAAGCATAAAAATCATGAATTCTATGATATTATGCTTTCATTCCAGAGCCCTGGCTTCAAAATTTTAATTTGTAATATTTTTCACAAAATGGCACCATTTTTTTTTCATGTTTAGCCTATGGAGCAAATACATGCTTTTTTCCTATTTTCTGTTTGCTGTATTATAGAGCGCTGCAGGCCAATTGAATAAATGATGCAGCTAAAATTGTGTGGGTGTGTTGGTATGGATGTCAGAGTGTGTTTTTATGTGTGTATTGAGAAATTTGTGTGTGTAAAAAACAACAGTGGCATTATGTAAACAAACTGGCAATTAAAGGGTTAAAATCCTGAAAATTAATGAATATTTGTTATGATCAGGACTTCTGTTGGTTAAAAAAAATTAACTAATTGAAAGTGGAAAATAATATTAATATATAATATTATTATTGCAGTTTTTTGACGCAGGCGTTTTTGCCCTATAAGGACCTCTGAGTAACTTTTTTATATTGACACACAAGGGTTAACTACAATTTAATAGCGTCCCTATATCTCAGCTATTTTTAAAACAGTGAAGCTAGGGGGGCCTCGGAGGCTCAGCAAGTAAAGGTGCTGACTACCACACCTGGAGTCTCAAGTTCAAATCCAGGGCGTGCTGAGTGACTCCAGTCAGGCTTCCTAAGCAACCAATTGGCCTTGTTGCTAGGATGGTTAGAGTCACGATGGGTTAACCTCCTCATGGACACTGTAATGTGGTTCGCTCTCAGTGGGGTGCATGGTGAGTTGTGCGTGGATGCCGTGGAGAATAGCGTGAGCCTCCACACGCACTAGGTCTCCGCGGTAACGTGCTCAACAAGCCACATGATAAGATGCGTGGACTGACAGTCTCAGACATGGAGGCAACTGAGATTTGTCCTCTGCCACCCGGATTGAGGTGAGTCACTACACCACCACGAGGACTTAGAGCGCACTGGGAATTGGGCATGCCAAATTGGGGAGAAAAAAAAAACAGTGAAGCTATTCCAGTAATGAGCTCCATTTTCAAACGAGTAGCGCTATAGGATTGCGAAATGCTTAATTTGTAACAATGTATTGTGAACGCAGCAATGGAGTAGATGGAGTAATCAAACACACTCACCTAAACCGTCCTCTCTCTCTCATGTAGCGCTGCGAAAAACAATCATTTAAGTGAATAGATTCAAGGCGCTGAAGAGTGTGTAGAAACAGAAATGTGAAGTTTGTGCTTAACAACTTATTTGAACTTTAAAGTTGTCCTTTTAGTGATGGGACTACTTTTCTATGTGGATGAATTTCTGGTTATGCATTACCAACATAATTGTCTCTGATCCTGTCACAGATTTTACCATGAGATCAGTCTGACAGCTGCTAATAAAACTTGTATTGAACCTGGAATATTCCTTGAAATAAAGAGTTAATTGAAGGTGCATGTGTCAATTTGTCATTCTTTGTTTTTCTTTTTCCCTACTCTTATCATCAAACTAAAATCATGCAAAATTATCTTTAGTCTACATTTCTACATTAGGTCAGTTTCATATTAAGACCTACAGAATCCTCTGTTTAACTGTATTTCTGTAAAATGTAGCAATGGAATTATTCCATTGCACAAGTATTTAGAAACATCAAATGCCTGACATTTTCTACAGTCCAAGACAGATCAGTCATTGTCCAGAGAGCGCCAAAATACAAGTGACCACATGCACACACTGCTTCCTAATTAATTGCAAAAGGCTTGAATTACACATCCAACCATTATGTACAGCAAAACAATTTCTCTTCAGTTACCAACCCATGTGTAATGAATACCCATTGGACCAGACTGTTTAAACCTACTAGAATGAAGGGACATTTTACTGAGACATTCTTGTCTAATGAAAGAGATGACATGCCAGTGGAAATCAAGAACAGAGTCGAGAACAGCTGTGACATGTGGAAAGCATGCTGGAATACTTCATTGTGATGACTCGATTGAAACGAGCCACCTCTAGTCTGATCAAATTCCAGTTTAAAGTCACTGGAACTGTGGGAAATAACATCATTTAAAAAGTCTTGTTCAATCTCTAATCGGATGAGGGTCTTCCTGTCAGCCTGATTATAAGAAAATTATGTGATTGTGGCAACAGAGTTTTTCATCCCCTTTTTTCCCCCCAATTTGGAATGCCCAATTACCACTACTTAGTAGGTCCTCGTGGTGTGGCGGTTACTCACCTCAATCCGGGTGGTGGAGGACAAGTCTCAGTTGCCTCCTCTTCTGAGACAGTCAGTCCGTGCATCTTATCACGTGGCTCACTGTACATGACACTGCGGAAACTCACAGCATGTGGAGGCTCATGCTACTCTCCGCAATCCACGCACAACTTACCACGTGACCATTGAGAGCGAGAACGACTTAATCGCGACCACGAGGAGGTTACCCCATGTGACTCTACCCTCCCTAGCAATCGGGTCAATTTGGTTGCTTAGGAGACCTGGCTTAAAACTGGTTACAGACAGACAGACAGAGAGACAGATAGATAGATATATAGTTAGATAGATAGATAGATAGATAGATGAAAGTTAAAGAGAGAGAAAAAATTAAAGCAGATTAAAGGCCTTGAATTTTTTAATTTTGTCTGTTGGAATTTGAAAATTTTGGCCCATTTGAACATTTCATTAATGTAAGTCTATGAGATTTTGTGGATTTTTGATCACCTGCTGTGCAAAAACCGTAATTATAATCAAGTCGGTTCCAAGTTTGGTGGATGTACACTGTAAAATTAAATAAGTTGACTTTACCTAAAAAAAAAAGCGAGGCAACCAATTGCCTTAAAAAAATCAAGTAAATATACTTAGGCTCAAGCAAAGTGGACTATTCCTAGTTCAATTTACTTGAGCCAGTTAAGTACAATGACTGCCAATTTACTTAGATTTTTAAGGTCACGGCTTGAAGTCCGAGGCTATTGGCCCCGGCTGGCCAGTTGATAGCCCTGGCTCGCACTGGCCCGATAGTGGAAAAGCGGCTAATGATATTAGTCTCTAGATATGCTTCCGGTCCCCCAGTCATTGTAAGTCTTTTGAGTTTTTCTGACCCGTTTTATTACCAGCCAACAATGCAATCATTTAGAAAAGTAATTGCACACCACTCCTCAACAAGCAACACAATTTGAGGTCTCATTCAATGTCCGTAGTACAAAAGGTGCGGGACGAGTTACGAGTCGAAGTTTAATACTTACTTTTAGGGGTTTATTCAAATCACTAACCCTAAATATGAGCAATAATAATAGTGATGCTTCCCTTAAAAACACTATTTCATTATGTTCCTTTTTAACAGTAGACTAATTTGTGAATAAGAGAACAACAAAAATATTCTCCAGACCTTACAAGCCTTAACACAGGGTCTGAAATATACATGACCACCACAGAGGTCTTAATGAACGTGGCCGCTGCTATAAATGACACAGAGTCTGCTGGGATTTCTCTTTCTAAATGAAGTGTAGTAGAGGTTGAGTCTGGACTGAAGCATGACAGATGAACTGTGGTTAATGGCCACTTCCAGAGAGTTTCTCATCTCCACTGGGCTGTGTACGCACATCAGTAGGTGACTAAAACAGCCACTGCACATGTCAAACTGTCACATTACTGGCTAATGAAGAGTAATCATGCAGCCGCTGAGTGAAATGTTATTCCTCAGCTAAAGGGGATTCGTACTTGTCAACCCGTTTTAGATTAGGATAGAAAAAAAACTGCACATGAGGCAGTAATGGGTAAGATAAGAGGAAGTTAGTGTGGTAACATTTGTTTAATGATGGTTTAGAGTGACTTTAAATGGTCCAACCGCATGTTCATTGTGTACATAATGTAAGCGTTAGCATTAAAGTTTTATATTACATAATTTATCAAATTAAATAGAAAAAAATTAGGCCAAATTCAGTTTAAATTAAGCTATCATACAGTAGAAGGGATCTTGTTTGTAACCAAATGTTGGTTTAAAGTCAATGATGAACTTATATTTGACGATTTATTAACACTTTATAATACGGTTCTATTTGTTAAAATTAGTAAATGCATTAGGTATCTAACAATGAACTATATTTTTTTTACAGCAATTGATTTATCTTGGTTAATGTTAATTTATTAAAATACAATTGTGTTACAGATAATTTTTTTTACAATAACATTGGTAATAGGATTGAATGGTTGAGTTTGTCGAATGCAGGTAACACTATATTCTGAGTAAAAATTGCAATATGTAACAAAAAGCCTCATTGTATATTGAAATAAAATATTACAAATTATAAATCTGTCCTTCTCTCCATTTTTAGGAGTCAGTGTTCTCGGCTTGTGAGTTCATACCATCTTCTCCTGGGACCTTAGGATCAGAGCAACACTTTTGTGAGGGACCCCAAGAGGGCCCAGAGCCAGACCTTCAGTTTACCACCCAAACACCAGTATTGACCTTCACAGAGTACACACTCAGTCAAAGATCCTCTGAAATAAACCAGGACATAAACAGCCAGGACCTGCAGCACAATGCAGAAAATCAGAATCCTGATCCGTTTTTTCAGAACCAGGATCAGGATCGTACTGAGAAATTCCTAAAACCAGCAAAAACTGAACAAAGCAAGAATGAGGGGTTTAATCACGAAGAACTAAAGCGAGATCATGAGAATCTCATGATTCGGAAACTTCAGGAATCACAGTGTTCCGATCATGATAAAGGAATTCCAGCCATGGTGATCAGTCAACCAGAAAAGGTGAGTGGACACCAGTCATTGTAACGTTATTCCATTAATTATACATAGATTCAATAAATAAAATCACTCTCCACATATAAACCTTAAGAAATTAATGACTTAATAAAACTCCAAACCCTTCAGAGCTCAATTTACAATAATAAAGCAATATTGCTATTACTAATAAAAGAAATGGGGCCATCACCAAAATTCTTCGATTGTTCTGATATGTACACGATAATATATCAAATCAATATATCCTAATATATCTTGATCTGCCTTGAGTAACAACCTTTCCTTTCAATCTGATGTAATATAAAAGTGGTATGCAGGGGCGGTTCTAGGATTTCAAGCCCCAAATGACACTATGATATGTGCACATTTGATGAATTCCACTCTGTTGCATAGATAGTGTTTTGTTTTTTAAACTGTGTTTACACCATTCAAGCTCGCCAGCTAATATTCCTTCAGAGTCTTGTCATAATACTTCTCTATAAGTTATAAAAATAACCAAAACCGCTTGAACATAGATATAGACAAACACTGCTTGGCCAAAAAAAGTTGCCGTTTGGATTTAAATAAGCAGACACTTAAGAGCCTATGATTGGATTATTATTGTAGTATTAATATGTTTCAGCTGGCATCAATTCTTTTAACCCTAACTGATGCAGTGTGTAGCTTCTCATTTCTTTTTTTATTTTTATTTTTTCCCCTTTTCTCCCCAATTTTGGAATGCCCAATTGGTGGAGGACAAGTCTCAGTTGCCTCCGCTTCTGAGACAGTCAGTCCACGCATCTTATCACGTGGCTCATTGTACATGACACAGCGGAGACTCCCAGCATGTGGAGGCTCATGCTACTCTCCGCGATCCACGCACAACTTACCACGCGTCCCATTGAGAGCGAGAAGCACTAATCGCGACCACGAGGAGGTTACCCCATGTGACATTACCCTCCCTAGCAACCGGGCCAATTTGGTTGCTTAGGAGGCCTGGCTGGAGTCACTTAGCACACCCTGGATACGAACTCACAACTCCAGGGGTGGTAGAGCTTCTCATTTCTTAAACAATTATGTTGGAAGACGCATCACGTGGTCATGGAAAATATGTTACTGTATTTCTGAAGGGGCAAGTTATTGGCCTGCATCAAGCTCAGAAAACAACTAAGGAGATTGCTGAAATCACTGGAATTCGGTTAAGAACTGTCCAATGCATTATTAAAACCTGGTAAGATAGTGGTGAACCATCAGCTTTGTGGAAGAAATGTGGTTGGAAAAAAGTCTTGAATGATTGTGATCGGAGATCACTAAAACGCTTGAAGTCACATCATAAAAAATCGACAGTAGAACTCACGGCTATGTTTAATAGTGAAATTAAGAGCATTTCTACATGCACAATGCAGTGAGAACTTACAGGATTGGGACTAAACAGCTGTGTGGCCACAAGAATGTGTCAAGGTCCTGTCATTCTGTCAGTCTGGGTTTTTGTGTTACAGGACCTTAATATCATCTATGTCTGTCTTGTGCTTTGTTGTCTGTCTTTGTGTGAGTGCACGCCTTCGGTTTTGATTTCCTTGCCGTGCGCTCTTCGTGTCTGTCTTGTGTTTCATGTCTGGAGCATGGTGTCTGGATCTTGACCTCCCTGTCTGGTTCAATTTCGGTCTGTGTCAGGATCCGGACACTCATGCTCCATGTTCTATCTGTTATTGACGTGAGTGCATTGCGCTTATGTAATCATGGCGGCATGCACTCGTGTCAATAGTTTATGTCTGTCTCTCGTGATCACGGGTGCGGCTTGTGTTGCACTCGCATTGCCCGGGTTGTGAGCTGTCTTCACGATGTGCTGAGGTTTGGTCACTTCAGTCTGAGGCGTCAGGTTTGTGCCAGTTCGTCTTGTTTCGTGTCTCATGTCGGTCCTGTTTGTTACTCCGTATGTCGGTTCCGGTCGGTCCTGTTCCCAGTTCGTCCACCCCAGCCCAACTTCATTCAGCTCTGCGTTGGACTTTGTGTTTTTCCTCTATGGTGTAGTTTATGTTGGTTTGTTTATTTTGTATTAATAAATTCCCTTATTTTTCACTCTGCTTTTGGGTTCTGATTCTCTGCAACCCTGACAGAAAGCCACTTGTTAGTGAGGTTAATCGGAAAAAACGACTTCAGTTTACTAGGGAGCATAAAGTTTGGACTGTGGAGCAATGGAAAAAGGTCATGTGGTCTGATGAGTCCAGATTTACCCTATTACAAAGCGATGGGCGCATCAGGGAAAGAAGGGAAGTGCATGAAGCGATGCACCCTTTATGCATAGTGCCCACTATGCAAGCCTCTTGAGGCAGTGCTATGATCTGGAGTTGATTCAATTGGTCAGGTCTAGGCTCAGCAACATTATGCGGCAATAAAATGAAGTCAGCTAACTACCTGAATGTACTGAATGACCAGGTTAACCCATCAATGGATTTTTTCTTCCCTGACGGCATGGGCATATTCCAGTATGACAATGCCAAGATTCATCGGGCTCAAATTGTGAAAGAGTGGTTCAGGGAGCATGAGGAATCATTTTCACACATGAACTGGCCACCACAGAGTCCTGACCATAAACCCATTTAAAGTCTTTGGGATGTGCTGGAGAAGAATTGACGGAGTGGTTCGACTCTCCCGTCATCAATAAAAGATCTCGGCCAAAAATTAATGCAACTCTGGATGGAAATAAATGTTGTGACTTTGCATAAGTTTGTAGAAACAATGCCATGATGAATGCGTGATGTAATAAAAGCTAAAGGCGGTCCAATGAAATATTAGAGTATGCAACTTTTTTTTGGCCAGGCAGTGTATTAACATAACTGTCTATTGATTGGCAACACATTTCATCTGTCCTAATCATTCTTTTTTATGTTCTCCATTCATCAACAAAAAAAATATAGAACATGAATCAATAATTTTGCATCTTCTATAGTTTTGTCAAACACCACCCAAACCTATTATTACAATGCATGTGACATTTGGCTTGGTAATTATTTAGTGGAGTAAATTAACTCCCGATGATGTTTCTTTGTCTGTCATTATCTTGTGTCTAGAGTCTCTTGAATCCATTCAAAAGATTAGTTCAGACTTGTTTATTTTTGCATTATTCACAAAAACACACTTTTACGGCAGTAGGTGGCAACAAATGAACGTCTTTTATGTGTTTTGTGTAAGTCATTAAACCATTGATAAAGAACCGAATTGTTCACAACCGAAACAAATCTTATACTTTATTAAAATTTGAGTGTCAACAAATCTACTAAGAGAGTGTTTAAGCATCATAAGTTGTTTCCCCACAAATAACAACAAAGCAAATCTATCATTTTGTGAACTGCTGTGCATGACTATCAAGCTATACAAAAAAGACAACATTACGTCTTAATGTCATTGTAATGTCATCAGTCACTTTTACTCATAATTCATCCAGCCCCTTTCTCTCCTTCTTAAATGAGATTTCCAAACTAAACGAAGGACATGTGTTCTCTCCTTAAGCTGATCCTCGCTTATTTAAGAATCGTCTAGTAGAAATTCAAATGAACTGGTTCAGTGATGGGGCGTATTCGTTCATTGTGTCAAACCAATGATACAGTCCACTCTCGAATGCTGCATAGACCTTATTCTCAGTAGCGCCATCTTTGATTTTTGATGTGAATGAAAACAAGGGTGTGAGGTATCTTTAAGACTGTATAATGCTCCTAGATCACATCTAATTTTCCACAACTCATGTTTTCTTGTGTTTTTTTTTGTCTACTGAATTTTCTTGGAAAGATGTTTTTTTCAATAAAACATTGTTTCATTAATAGAACGATCCAAAACACTTTAACCCTTGTGTTGTGTTTGTTTGTGCTAACACCTTTTGTGTTCCTGGTCAGAAATGACTGGCCCACTAAGATTGTTAATAAATCTCACATATTGCATATATTATCCCAAGATATTGTATTAGATCTTTTTATTAACTTCTTTTTTAGTAATTATGACAGGTTTTGTACTTATTTTTTGAACATATTTTAAAAATATATATTTTCTATTGATTGAAGGATTCATTGAACTGAGCTTATACTGGGCTAGTGGGGGTCACTCCCTTCAGAAAAAAATGGAAAATTAATAATAATTATGTAAAAAATGTATAAACGTCCTGGTTACTTGCGTAACCTCCTTTCCCTGATGGAGGGCACGAGACGATGTGTCAATGTAGTGACACTAGGGGTCACTCTTGTGAGACCGAAACACCTCTGGTCTTTGAAAAAAGGCCAATGAAAATTGGTGAGTGGTATTTGCATACCACTCCCCCGAACATATGGGTAGAAAAGGAGCTGGTATGCAACCACTCGTTCAGGTTTTGTGCTGAGGAGCCAAGATTCCCGGCCATTTCAGCGGGTAGTCCGGCATTGTGGACACAACGTCTCATTCCCTCCATCAGGGAACGGAGGTTACGCAAGTAACCAGGACGTTCCCTATCTGTCACTCACTCGACGTTGTGTCGATGTAGTGACACTACTGCCACAACTGGCTGAATTGTGTTACGTGAACTGGCGGTGTGTGATGGGCAGACCACTGTGTGCCTTGTAGCCAGCGCACCAGGCCGACACATAACCTCCCCTAACGCTGTTATGAGAGTCGAACGGCCCTTCGGGGACAAGTCGACTGCCCAAAAGATAGAGACAGGCTAGCCCAGTCATGTCCTCTTATCCTCTCTTTTTTTCCTTTCCCCAAAAAAAAAGAGTTAACCGACTGGGGCCACCAGGTCTACGTCGGGGGGGGGTGTCCCTCCCAAGAGGAAGACACCGTGGAGACCACACCCCGCCCAGAGGGGGGGGGTATTTTGAGTGGAAATACGTCACATGGTCTTGCCGAGCTTTGTCGGAATTATGTCATGTGGAGAAGTCCCATGGTAGGTCCTACCCTACGGGGGAGGAGTTTCTACAAAAATGGTGACTGGAGCAGAGGGGCATCTGCCCAAGGAAGACGCAGTTTACCAACAGGGAAACGAATTAGCGGAAGATATATGTCACATGGGGTTACCTATGGGGACCCAACACATGCGGAGCACATATGCTAACTAAGCCCTGTACTGAGCCGGCAGCGAGTTTCTCCGCAAACTCGTCTGCAACAGGGCTCAGAGGAAATCATCCAGGGAACACAGTTTGTGAACACTACTGGGAGTAAACAGCGCACGTCTTCAGCTCAGGGGAGGTGAAAGGCGCTATGCGCAAGCGAAACACCCGGCCAGCTGTCCCAGACTTACCTGCTTGTGCCTGCCCCTAAACAGGATGAAACCGGTCCACCTGGAGATTGTAGAACCTCGCAAAGGTGTTGGGTGTTGCCCAGCCCGCTGCTCTGCAAATGTCTGTTAGAAAGGCGCCACTGGTCAAGGCCCAGGAGGCTGCCACACTCCTGGTAAAATGGGCTCGTAGCCCTGCCGGGGGCGGCACGTCCTGGGCGTGATATGCCATTGTTATGGCGTCAATGACCCAGTGGGCGATCCTCTGCTTGGAGACAGCGCTGCCTTTCCGCTGCTCAGAGACTCTAAAGCTCTGCATGCGATCCAAATAAATGCGTAAAGCATGCACCGGACACAGCAACGTCAGGGCTGGGTCTGCCTCCTCCTGGCGCAGCACTTGCAGGTTCACCACCTGATCCCTAAAAGGGTTCGTGGGAACCTTGGGCACATAGCCTGGTTGGGGTCTCAGGATCATGTGAGAGTAGCCCGGACCGAACTCCAGGCACGTTTTGCTGACAGAGAATGCTTGCAG
The DNA here is from genome assembly GCF_019703515.2 of Myxocyprinus asiaticus. NCBI lineage: Eukaryota > Metazoa > Chordata > Actinopteri > Cypriniformes > Catostomidae > Myxocyprinus > Myxocyprinus asiaticus. The sequence goes on from NC_059389.1 coordinate 27,915,708, forward strand.
GTCTCCTACCCTCTTGATGGAAGTGAGCACAGTCAGGAGGGCAGTCTTCAAAGAGAGTGCCTTAAGCTCAGCTGACTGCAGGGGCTTAAAGGGGGTTCTCTGTAGACCCTGAAGAACTACTGAGAGGTCCCATGAGGGAATGAGGTGCGGTCTGAAGGGATTCAACCTCCTGGCGCCTCTCAGGAACCTGATGATCAGGTCGTGCTTCCTTAAGGACTTACCATCCACTGTGTTGTGGTGTGCCGCTATAGTGGCTACATACACCTTTAAGGTGGAGGGGGACAGCCGCCCTTCCAACCTCTCCTGCAGGAAGGAAAGCACCGATCCTACTGTGCATCTCTGGGGGTCTTCGCGTCGGGAAGAACACCACTTAGTGAACAGACGCCACTTCAAGGCATACAGGCGCCTCGTAGAGGGGGCCCTAGCCTGAGAGATTGTGTCTACCACCGCGGGTGGTAGGCCACTCAAGTCTTCCACGTCCTGTCCAGGGGCCAGACATGGAGATTCCAGAGGTCTGGTCACGGGTGCCAGATGGTGCCCCGTCCCTGAGAAAGAAGGTCATTCCTCAGGGGAATTCACCGGGGGGGCTGCTGTCGTGAGGAGTATGAGGTCCGAGAACCATGTCTGGGTAGGCCAGTAGGGTGCTACCAGGAAGACCTGCTCCTTGTCCTCCCTGACCTTGCACAGGGTCTGTGCAAGTAGGCTCACTGGGGGAAATGCATATTTGCGTAGTCCAGGGGGCCAGCTGAGTGCCAGCATGTCTATACCGAGAGTCAATGCGTACCAGAGTGGGCAGTGGGAGGATTCTTGGGAAGCGAACAGGTCTACCTGTGCCTGCCCGAACCGACTCCAAATCAGCTGGACCACCTGAGAGTGGAGTCTCCACTCTCCCCTGATGCTAACCTGTCGTGACAGTGCGTCCGCTGCAGTGTTGAGGTCGCCCGGGATGTGAGTGGCTTGCAGCGACTTGAGGTGCTGCTGACTCCAGAGGAGGAGATGGTGGGCGAGTTGTGACACACAACGGGAGCATAAATCGCCTTGACGGTTGATGTATGCCACCGTTGCCATATTGTCTGTCCGAACTAACACATGCTTGCCCTGGATCAATGGCCGAAACCTCCGCAGGGTGAGCAGAATTGCCAACAACTCGAGGCAGTTGATGTGCCAACGTAGCCGCGGGCCCTTCCAGGAGCCGGCGGCTGCGTGCCCGTTGCATACAGCGCCCCAGCCCGTTTTAGAGGCATCTGTCGTAACCACGATGCGCCTGGAGACCTGCTCTAGGGGAACGCCTGCCCGTAGAAATGTGAGGTCGGTCCAAGGGCTGAAGAGGCGGTGACAGACCAGCGTGATGGCCATGCGATGTGAAAGACGATGCACAAAAGGGTGCTCAACACACATTGTGTGCGTGTGAGTTTGTGTGTTTGTGTGTGTGTTTATGTGTGTGCACGTGCGCTCATCTAAAGGATTGGGAAAACACTTCATTTTCTGTATTTTGTAGTCTAATCCATTCATTTCCAATGGCTGGTCACTTTAGACCAGTAACACCACAGGTGTAACAAAGTGAAATAAAACCAATAAAATATTATAAAAATGATCTTAAAAAAATTATTTGTGTTCAGATGCCATGTGTGATCAAAGGCATGGAATTTTATTCCAACTGGATGAAATAAAATAAAATAAAATTTTCTGAAATAATAATAAAAAAAGGTAACCAGACAGTTCTGACCTCTACACAATATAAGGGTTATACAACAGTACTAACCATTGAAATAACCCTCACAGCTTTGTGAATAAAGTCCATTGGCTCGGTCTATAGTCAGTCTTTATAGGTGGGAAAAACCACAAAAGCAGTCTTGTGCTTCAAACTACTGCAGCGCTTCTGCTGTTTGAAGAGCTTGCAATGGCCGATCACACATTTGAGTGCTGATTGCAAAGTAACAGATTTTTAGGGGACGGAGATGACATTTAGGGGGGCTGGAGCCCTCCTAATTAGGGTCTACCAACGCTTATGGTGGTGTGTATGATTTTTTAACATTGTGAACTGTACTTAATGGATCCCACCCCATACTCTCTTACAACAAAGTCTTTGTTCTTTGTGTAGATGTTATCTATAATTATCCAGAACTGAATCAACCAGGGCTGCGTTTCCCAAAATCATCGTAAGCCTAAGTAGACTGTAGAAACTATTGGCCCTAATGGTCTCTACAATCAACTTAAAGGGATAGTTCACCCAAAAATGAAAATTCAGTCATTGTTTACTGACCCCTGGTTGTTATAACCCTATATGTCTTTCTTCCTTTTTCTTAACACAAAGGGAGAAATTGTGAAAAACTTTTGTGCACAGTGATGCCATTCAATGACAGTTTATGGTGACCGCCTCTTCAAGCTTCAAAAGGACACAAAAGTATCATTCAGAAGTGTAATAAATTATTCCATGAGACTCATGATTGTTATGAAAGCATACGATAAGGTTTGGTGAGAAACAAACCAAAATCTAATGTACTGTTTAGTAAAAATGTTCACTGACTGTTATTCTCCTGCGCGCGTTCATGAGCTTTAGAGCTTTTTGCATGAGAGCAACAGTAGGTACACAGCATGAGCGAGATGAGGCGTTCAAGTAAAAACTCGCTGTGATTGGAGTTTCTTTTCAACAGGACCACCAGCGATATTAACAACAGAAAACACAACATAGCTGCATTCAAACCAGAGAACAGAACCTACAACGTTTACATTTACATTTATGCATTTGGCAGACGCTTTTATCCAAAGCGACTTACAGTGCCCTGATTACAGGGACAATCCCCCTGGACCTACAAACATGTCAGAAGAGTTTGTAGTAGCACTTCCTGATTGGCCGGGAAAACTATAATCCAACCCTAACCCTAACCCTAACCCTACCCCTAACCTTATACACTGTCTTCACTGGACACAAGCAACGTGTTGCATCAAAAGCAAATAGAACCCAAAATAATCAATGATGGTGTCTACACTGGAAGTGTCTGTTGCGGGGTGTCACATAGTGCCAACAGTAGACAGATGCCCTGTTCTATTTTTGACATGCATTCCATGAATTGTATTTGTTGTATATTTAATAACTTTATATCAAGTTATATCAAAGCCAGCTTGTGATGTTTCTAGTCTCTTGTCTACTATTGTAAAAAATCTTTTGTTTCTAACCACATGTATATACAGTTTTAGCAACAATAACATTACAATATTATATAGTAAGAAAATGTTTACACCAGTTGACCATTTCTGTTGAAAATAAAGTAGGATACAAGTTATTCACCCTTTTAACCACTGCTAAAGTCTACTCGAGCTCACAGCTGATTGGTCCGTGCTGTCTGTACGTCATTTAGAATGTTCACATCAACTTGTCCAGTGTAGACAGGGTGTTAACCAATCAGCTAGTGCTTTCCTCATAAATATGAACAACTCTTCCCCTGCCATCCTATGTTTCAAAAATCTGCTTCCCAAACGTTTTACAGCACAAACAATAGACATTTAGTGAGCAGTATTTCATTCATGCATAGAGTATGCACACTCACACCTGTTTGTATGAGCGTGTGTGTGCAGTGCCCTGACTGGGCAGTAATGATATCCACTCAGCAGGGTTAGATTGATGGGTTAGCTGGATGGGCTGCACACTCTAAAGTGCCCCTGAGGGAGCCAATAGATAAATCAGTTTAAGCCCTGGACCCCATTTAAAAAGGCCTTGACTGGTTAATGTGATATCCACTCCAATACATTACACCGGCCTCTCATTCAGGTAAATAGGCACTTACTCGGGCCTGACCCACACTCTGTGCTATCCAATTGTGTTTATTTCATTAGCTCATCCGTACTGAGTTTCCAATGACACTGGATATCAATTGATCCTGAGCTGAAAATGAGGCCCGGCATCAGGTGGCTATGATGCGTTTAGGAAATAGAAGGTGTCTGATATGCCATGACTTATGAGGGACGCTCACGTGGCACCATGCTGGTGTGGACAGATTGGAATCTCGTTGGCTTTTTGGTTCAAATTTATCGCGGCATTCCTATGGTAGTTTGCCAAAGTTTCAAAGACTCTTCAAACTGCCTAATTAGACAGCTTTTTTAGGCATCATAGACATGGCTGTTCTAAAATCTAGGCGAAAAATTATGCTGCATTATGTCATTTTGGTCAAAATAAAAGGCATGCATCCTTTATGGATAAGACAATCCCAGAATGGTTTGTGGTGTACATAGCTAAATTTGTCATGCAAAATGTCAGTTTTAAATATAATAACATTTTAATCAGTACTAGAAAGAATCAATAGAAAATAGTTCCATACTAGAGGTCAGCTGATATTAGTTTTTGCCGATACACATAACTAAGCTGGTGGGAGAGGCTGATAACCTATTAATTCAGATGATAGTTTTTAAAATTTATTTATTGAGTCTTAAAACATGTTCTTAGTCATTCCTTACAGGCACACACATAATAAATAAAAAGTTTTGGATGCAGTTTCTTTTGCATCCAAAATCCCAATAATAATAATAATAATAATAATAATAATAAAAAATGATTTGGTGCATGATGCAGGATTTGCTCTCAGATCACACAAACATTTTTAGAAACAAAACAATACTTATCATATGATCATCTACAGTACAATATAATAACATAAAAAACATTTGAAGTAAACATTGTCATATAGGCTAATAAATACTGTATGAGCAGTCATTTATCAACAGTAGATAATCATTCATCAATAGTAGATCATTATCAGTGATCACTTCATAATCCGGTATTATATAAAAACAGACTTTTTTCATTTTCTCTATGGACACCAACAGTCAAAATCAATATGATAATTAACATGAAATTATATATATACTTAACAACAAAACCTCTTCAGATTGCTCATTTTCATAACCTTATGTGACAAGCACGGCCGGCGGTGAATCAGCTGATCAGTGGGAGAGAGAGATAAGAGGCAGCCGGAGGTGCCGGTTGTAGAGAGAGAGATGCACGCGGCCGCGTTGCATGTGTGTCTGTGTTTGTTTATGTTTGTTTTAAGTTAATTTATATCATTAAAATTCAGTTGGTTCCCGCCTCCTCCTTGCCTGTCCTTATACTGTTACAATGGTGCCGAGACCCGGGAGGGAGGAGGGATGCGCTGTCGCAGAGTCCGCCAGGGGAGCAGCCGCGGCCATCTGCCTGGGGATGGAGGGTTTCGCTGCCGGCTGCTGAGAGCCAGAGGAACCGCATCCATCTGCCAAGAAGGGGAGGAGCGGTTCCGTCCGCCAGGGGCCTGAGGACTCGCTGCCGTCCGCCGGGGGAGGAGCGAGCTGCCGTCCGCCGGGGGAGGAGCGAGCTGCCGTCCGCCGGAGGGCGGAGGAGCGGTTGAGGACCGGGCGACAGCACGTCCGGGAGCCGGCAAACAAGTTCTTCTCTCTCTCTCGCTCTCTCTCTCTGTGTGTCTCCGCCCGCCCTTTCCCTCTCCCCACACCTCGTCTCTCCCGCAGGTTCACAGGAGGCAGGGTGGACCACCGGCTGACAGAACGACTGGAAGGGCAATGTCTCCCCTGCAGAGATGTGGGGGAGTTAGTCAGACTGGTGGCGCCCCGGCCTGAATCGGGCAGGGGAGGAGTGTGACGAGGTGGAGGGCGTGGCGGGCCGTGATGGAGCATGGCCGGCGCTGAATCAGCTGATCAGCGGGAGAGCGAAATAAGAGGCAGCCGAGGCGCCAGTTCGAGAGAGAGAGATTGCATGTGTGTCTGTTTGTTTATGTTTGTTTTAAGTTAATTTATATCATTAAAGTTTGTTGACTGTTCAGTCGGTTCCTGCCTCCTCCTTGCCCGTCCTTATACTGTTAAACTTTTCTTTAACAAATTAGACCCCCCCCCCCCATTTTTTTGGGGGGGATTTACACAATCATAAATAATTGTTTTTAATTTTTTTATTCAAAACTTCTAATTAAGACAATAGGTGAGCAGTTTTCAGGTATGACTTTTAGACTAACCAATCAACAAACAGAATTTCAAATCGATAAAAATAGGTGGCAGTCATCAAATTTAACTAGCTTCCATTTAAACACTTTATTATTTAAGAAAGGACAAAAGACACTGTGAACAGAATTTGTTACTCAATCGTAATAGTACTGTTTGATGGTTTGTTTATTTTTCTCTACCAGAGTAAAAGTCTTATGTTTTTGGACGAACCAACTTGTTAAATTTCTAACGATTTCGCCATCTTGTACTATTGTTACGACTTGTCATGAGACCAGGTTGGCTGAAGTGTAGTTTGTACTATGTGTACTAAGGGGCACCATAATTACAAAAAAATAATTACTGTTTTCAAAGAGGTTTCCCAAACACTCCTCGTCGTCATACAGAAAGTCCCACCCCAGATTCACGCAGTTGGTCAGTGTTGTTGTGTTGGGCTAGGGTGCGTTTCCCAAAAACATCATTAGCCAACTATAGTTGCAAGTTCCATTGTTACCAACATTCTGTAAGCCTTTTGACCCTTTATACATGCACTTAAGAAAACAACTTATTCTGGGGGTTTTGCAGGAAGCGGCATGTAATCGTATTCTGCACACCGTTAAAGGGATTAAGAGAAAGCGATTTAAAACACCTAGGTTCCTGTCAGAGAACACAGCTTATGTGGTCATTTAAACGCATAAGTGGCGTTCATATAGGTTTTTTTAAAAATGTGCATGTTCATGTGCTCAAATGCGCCGGGGGAATCCAGGAGTGTGACATAAGAGGGAAACCACACAATGCAGCAGCTGGCCATGATAGAAAGTTAAGGAAAGAAATACAGCAGCAACTGTGGGACATCTGGAAATAAAACAAAGCAACAGAGAACAAAAAAATATCAAAGTTGTCCTCAGACACCATGTTCAGGAAATTACTTGCTTAGCATGCTTACCGAGCTGCTGTATACAGTGGTAAATAGAACGCCAATTACGCAGTGCATACATACATGAATGCCAATATTGTAAGCAGCTTTCTTGTAATAAACAGCTTTCTGGTATCCATGTAAATGAGCTATAGTTTGACATCCATTTAATCTCCTTAGAAATGTTTCCTCCACCCCCTGTGTAACTTCATTAACCACAGCTCTATATTGTTGAACCAACATGGTTCGAATGACGAATGTGTGGGATAATAATTATGATTTGGAAAACAGACTTGGCTAGCTAGTCAATTTAACAAGCTAGTTAATAACAAATGATGCATTGAGCATTGAGTGTTTACACTTTTTCGGGGAATCAACCTACGAATAAATTACTTTATAGTTCTCTTCATATTAAGCTGGGATAGGCAAAATAATTTTAACAGTTTTGTATGCTCTTTGTGTGACATACTTGAGTGAGCATTAACAGAGTAGCTGCACATTCAAATCAGTTGCTTTTGAGGTTTCAGTTAGGATGCTCCCTAACAAGATAGCTGCTTATGCAATCAGCAGATAGTGAGACAGCTCACTTGAGTTTATATTTTATATTTTAACTGCTTGCTGTGTCTCAGTGTTCTGATATTGTTTCAGATAATTTGATCAATGGTAATGAAACTAAACAGAATCAAACATTTAAGCACACACACACACATCTGCACTGTACCTTTGCACTCACATTGAGCTAAACACGGAAAGAAGTGTCTTCTGTAGGGGGAGGGTGCATGGGTCCAGTGCTCTCTGAAGCTCTGAATTTATATTGAATATTTGAATAATGTAGGCACTCGTTCGCATCCAAATGAGTTCTGCTTGTCTGGGTGATGGACAATTTCAGCTTGACCCCTGTCTCTTTGTATGCAACCTACAGTTTACTGTCAAAAGCGTCTCATTGTCTTTACCTCATTGTTGTGTATAACTCTGGCAACCCCACATTTCTCAGTGTCATAAAAGTATGGATTTTGTCTGTAAATGTAATATTTAATACCACAGTCACACCATTGTCTGGGTTAAGTCGTCTCTGTTCTATTTTTATTATAAAACCTCCATTCCACAGCCAGATAGGGAAACAGAATTGTGGGAAATATGTTCCAAATAATCAATATAAGGATTTTGTTATTTACTTATTTTAATATATTTTTAATATTTTGCTTGTACATGTGCTTAAACGAATAGTTCACCCAAAAATTAAAATTAGCTGATAATTTACTCACCCTCAGGCCATCCAAGATGTATCTGAGTTTCTTTCTTCATCAAAACAGAATTTAAGACTTTTAGGATTTCATTTCAGGCCTCCTCCTCTAAACAATGCAAGTGAATGTACTCCATTTTCTGACGGTCCCAAATGCATATTTAGGGTGCATCAAAATAATCAACATGACAAATAAAGTTCTTCTGAATGCAAACGATTGATTATTTTTAGAAACAAAACAATACTTATATACTTTTTAACTACAAATTTTCACTTCCGTACATCTCTGTGACGGGCGCTCATGAGAGGGATGACGTAAGCTTGTTGGTAAGGTCACGCGTCACGTGGAGGAGGAGTCAGGAAGCGCGTCATTGTTTACAAGAGAAACTTGTGCCATTCACAAACCAAAACAGTCCAAAACAATTTCAAAACAAAATTAAATTAAATTAAAAATAATTTCCAAATAATAATAAACAATGTAAACAATGACGCGCTTCCTGTCTCCTCCTCCACGTGACGCGTGACCTTATCAAGGAGCTTACATCATCCCTCTCATGAGCGCGCGTCACAGAGATGTACGGAAGCGAACATTAGTTAAAAAGTATATAAGTATTGTTTTGTTTCTAAAAATAATCAATAGTTTGCATTCAGAAGAACTTTATTTGTCGACTGGAGTCATGTGGATTATTTTGATGCACCCTAATAGAGTACATTCACTTGCATTGTTTAGAGGAGGAGGCCTGAAATGAAATCCTAAAAGTCTTAAATTCTGTTTTGATGAAGAAAGAAACTCAGATACATCTTGGATGGCCTGAGGGTGAATAAATTATCAGCAAATTTTCATTTTTGGGTGAACTATTCCTTTAAAAATTTGAATTTAAATTAAAAGCTTTAAGCTTTAAGCTTTATTGTAATTATTTTCATGACATTTCCCACCAAATCTCATTACAGTGTAGCTTAATTGTTATGAAAATAGTTACATTCTTTTTGTAAAATATAATTTCTTATTTTTGTTTCTTTTAATTTTTCAGATTCACACATTCAGTGTTCAGCTCAGAATATTGTAATTTTTAAAAACAAAATTAAATTGAATTGTTTTGCAATATGAATAAAATAATTCAGAATTGCCTAGTCAAATCCCTGCCCTCTTTATCTTAAACTGTATGCCACAACATTTAAAACGAATGCACAACCATACCAAAAATTACCATATTATTTTCTTTGTTATGAAAGGAAAAAATACTTATCAGTGTGCAAATGAGTGAAACATCTTGCTTACTCAGTAAGTTTAAACATATTTATTCAGCCTGACACAGACAGATCCAACAGGCAAGATGATGCAATGCCGTCTCTGGTTTTTAATGTAGTGACTGCAAGTCTATGACGAACTCCATAACCTGCTGGTGTGTATGTGTGCATGCTTGTTCAACTGAAGCTCCTCCAAATGAATTCACCAATCACCTGTGAGAGCAGAGTGTATCTGAAAGCAATTGGCTTCTCAAATGAGAAATATAAAGATACCAATATCATGCATGAAGTTATTTTGGAGTCTCAGAGGGCCACTAAAGCAGTAATTCCCCTCGGATGGAGATACCCGGGAACTAATATGAATGCAAATTGGATTAAACGGCTGCATTAGTGTCTGATAAACAATTTATGTTGCCGAGTGCTCAGAAGAAATGGGACATTTCAACCCTACCTCTCATTTTTATGAAATAGACTGTGTGATGGAATTTACCCCTTTGTATTTTTAGTACTTATAGAGTTTAAATAATGAAGTATTGCACTGAACAGAGTAATGGACTCCATACAAATATTAACACAAATAATTTAACTATTAGTACTTTAATACATTAATACATTTTGTGATTTTTTTTTTATATGAGTATATCAAGGATCACAATTCAGCTGTAAAACTATGGGACAAAATTAGTCTCAAATTGATTAACAAATGCATGCATACTTATCCATCAATTTGATAAATGTTGCAAATGTAGCTTACAATCCACAGACAAAAGCCTTTCAACTTGTGTCTGTAAAATTCTAAATTAAATGAATGTGCTGGGATTTCTACAAACAGAGACATATTTGTGAATACAAGTGTTCCCTTTTATACAAATACATCACAATTTGTGTAAGCAGCCATTGAAAAACTTAACAAATGTGTATTTCAACCCTCAAACAAATGCATTTCAACTTGTTGAAATTTGTCATTAAATAAGTGTGCTGGGATTTGTACAAATAGAGACATATTTGTGAATATAAGTGTTCCTTTTTGTACAAATACATCAAAATTTGTGTGTGCAACAAAAGGGAGATGTTCCAAATCAAACACAAATTGTTCTTGTGAAGAATTGAATGTGCATTTGTGGAAAAAGAGATACACACACATTCATTGACATCAATTTGTGTTGATCCTGTTTGATTCATTTGAATTTTGAGACTTCCTTTCCACTGGTTTTGCCTTGCACGATCCACACACAAATATCTAAGGATCCACACTTAACTTTGTGTGAACAAAGCAGCTACTACTATATTGCAGTCTCATGCAGGGGGCCTGGGTAGCTCAGCAAGCAAAGATGCTGACTATCACCCCTGGAATAGCGAGTTCAAATCCAGGGAGTGCTGAATCCAGCCAGACGTCCAAAGCAAACAATTGGCCCGGTTGCTAGGGTGGGTAGAGTCACGTGGGCTACCTTCCTCGTGGTTGCTATAAGATGGTTCTCGCTCTTGGTGGGGCGCATAGTAAGTTATGTGTGGATGTCACGGTGAATAGTGTAAGCCTCCACACGTGCTAGGTCTCCGTGGTATCACGCTCAGTAAGCCATGTGACAAGATGTGCAGGCTGACTGTCTCAGAATCTGAGGCAACTGAGATTTGTCCTCCGCCACCCGGATCGACTATGCAACCATGAGGAATTAGAGCGCATTGGGAACTGGGCATGCCAAATTGGGGAGAAAAGGGGATAAAATAGATTGCAGTCTCAGTTTACAGAAATACCATCAGGTGGGGCATGGTTTGTTCACAAGGTCAATGAGCAAGTGGCAAATGTATTTTTTTTACAAAGCAATGTTTCTTCAGTAATATTAAATATCATTAATGCTATAAAAATTTGATGAAATTTACAATATTACAATATTTTCTTCCTCTATAATACCATGCACTGGTGAACCGTGCACAGTAAGACCAGTGGCATTTATTATGTACAAATTCTCAAATCAAATGCCCAAATTCATCATCTATCATGCCCTAAAAAAGCTGTCCTAGGTAGACAGCTCAAGAGGTTTTGAGCAGCCATTGAATCATTCTAGTGAGAGTGGATGATGTATTTGTGTGTGTGTGTGAAAGAGGGTTAAAGTATAAGCTTTATTGAGAGGGCAGCTCATTGTAGGAGCCTTTCTTAAATCATTACATGCTAAAAGCTGTAGAATTAGCTGTGGAATCTTTCACACAGCCTAATAAATGAGATTACCTCTTTTAGTGAATGCTTAAAGGATTTTTAAGATTTAATGGATTGTTATTTGAGAATAGTCAGTGAATATCTGGGCTCATGTGAGTGCTTGTAGCCTGTTTTCGTGGTCTGTCAGTTTGCACTTCTTTCTAGTTTAAGTTTAAACCTAAACCTAACCATGATTTAATTAAGCATGTTTAATTAAGCAGGTTATTGACATACATCAGTCATTTGAATTGCATAAATAAATATGGAACGAGCAACTAAATTTGTTCACTGACGTTTTCTTTTTGAATTATGTGTTGGATAGGAGGCTAGCTAAAGTGTGATGTCTGTGTTGTATCAGTTTAAAATTCTGTTTGTTGATTGGTTGGTCTTTATGAAAATAAAAGTAATAGGCTACCTTTTGTAAGTCGTCCAATATGATTTTGCCATCTCGTATGAATTATGATTTGAGACTATGTCGGTTATAAGAAAAAAATACTGCATTAATGGAACTGAACATCATTCAAATAATTAATGCTTCTTGAATGTCTTCAATGTTACGTTGATGTGTACGGTAATAATAAATTTCCATACACATATTAACAATATAATAAAAAATATGCAAAAGATGCATCAGTGTAACAATGCTGCTGGCTATGAGGTAAACAAAGAGACGATGGAATGAAGAACCCAAATGCAATTTATTACAAACGTGAAATCCCAAAACCGTAAATCCAAACATGAACAAACATAAACATGGACTTGACTTAGCATGACACGTTACCAAACACAAACAAAGTAACATTCGACAATACCTGACAACAGACAATGGCAAACATGAGGGCTTAAATACAAGGACATGGGGAACAGGTAAACAAGACAACCATTCACAAGACTAAACTATAAACAAGATAACAAATCTAAATGAACTTTAACCAATGAAAAGACAAGACTAATAACAAAGTAATCAAACAAAGAACCAATGAAAACAAGACACATGAACAGGGGAAAACACATGACAAGATCACATGATGGAACAGGAAATCACATGACATGACAGGAACAGGAACTAAACTTGAAAATAAAAGACATGAAAACAAGAACAAAACACATAAACATGACAATCAGAGCCATCTTAAACAGTTTCATGCAGTTCCGCGCAAATCTTGTTTTCTATTGGATGTGCACAAAAATCAACATTCGAGCATGTTAATAAATGCGGAGGCTATGCAACAATATCTTCATTATGAAATCTTCCTTATGACATTATGACCATAAGCTCATGTATATGTGTATATATATACATACACACACACACTACCGGTCAAAAGTTTTGAAACACTCATTCTTTATTATAATTTTTTTCTTCACATTTTAGAATAATAGTAAAGTCATCAAAACTATGGAATAACATAAATGGAACTATGGGAATTATGATGTGACTAAAAATAAAAAATAAATACGCTGCATCAGGGATGTGCACAGGTGTTTTTTATTTTATTATTTTATTTTCTCCCCTTTATCTCCCCCCAATTTGGAATGCCCAAATCCCAATGTGCTCTAAGTCCTCGTGGTGGCGTAGTGACTCACGTCAATCTGGGTGGTGGAGGACGAACCTCAGTTGACTCCACGTCTGAGACCATCAACCCGTGCATCTTATCACGTGGCTTGTTGAGCGCGTTACTGCAGAAACATAGCTATAGTACTAGTCAGCATATAATAAGGAAATTCCAGCTGTCCCTTCCCTCCTTTGACATCATCAAATTATGGAAGAACATACATACATTGGTGTGACTGCCACTTTAAATGTAGGTTTGATGGATATAGTATGTTCATTTTAGGTGAAGTGCTGGATTGGACAAATACCATATACTGTAGAGCACATTATCTTCTGGGGCATATAGTACAGATTTACTTTATGCTGCTTTCATAATATCATGGTAAAACAAAGGAAGCACATAGAATTTACTAATACACAAATGATTAACTATTAATATACTAATTATTAACCAGATGTATTTAGATTGCATACAGAGCCAACATACGAATTTGTTAATTAATGAATATTAATCAAACAACAATACAGAAAAAGAGAAAAAACACTCACTGCTCTTCACTGGATAACTTAGCTTTTATAAGCTCCTTAAACACAAAAATAGGCTTAGAATAGAAATGGCAAATTTGTATTTAGTCATTTAGCCTACCCTGCGCTGCATTGAAAGCTCATAATATAACCTACAAATACACAGGGCATTTGGTTTGGCCCTACTTTATATATTAACACCATTCCTTGTTGAATGACAAACAACGTGCGAACTACGCCAGCATGCAGAGGTTAGCCAACCATGACAGAGCTTATTTACATATAGATCTCTTAAAGGTAATTGTAAAGCTCAGAGAAAACAAAATGATGACTGTTTTTTTTGCGAGAAACATTGACTAATATTTAGTACTGTCAGTCGATTCATTTTTTTTAATCGCGATTAATCGCATCATTTTTTTTGTAGTTAATCGCAATTAATCACAGATTGTAAAAGTGCTGACATTTTAGAATATATATCCTTTTTTTCTTGTCTAAATGCATTTATTTCCATCCTAGGAAAGAAAACAAAACAATATGTAAAAATATAATGCTTTATTAACATTTTCCAAACAGAGCCTTCCACAAGAAATGCACTAAAATATCACTAATTCAAGTAACATTAAACGTTTCCCAAAGTCTAAGTGGGAGGTTGACTAATTGAAAGAACTAGTTTCCCCATAGGTTGGATATTTATTGCAATGGACATTAAATCTCTTAAACTCTCATCCTCCGCAATATTAATCTGCCAGTAGACTGTGACTATCTGCTTTGTTACAGCAATCGTGAAGCTGCATTCATGATTCCTGTCAGAGCGTCAACACCAGCGTCCATCGGCGCTTTGAACTCACCATGAAAAGCGCTTCCAGACAAAAATGACTCATTCTGCGTTTTGGTGATATTTGAGACTTTACTTGTTTCTGTGATAATTAAAATGCACCTTACAAGTCCCATCTGGATTTGTTTTGTACATCAAATAGTGCTAAGAGCTCCTGTCTCCATAATTTTATCACTGACAGGGAAGCTGTCAGAGATTCTTTTATTTCCTGAAATAACAACCTCCGTGGCTCTATCATAGGAGAATATTACAACAGAACTGCCCATAGAATGTCAATAGGACCGCTGCGTTATGCTATTTTATGCTAAGCTTGTAGGCTCCACTTGGTAAAAGGGCTCTGGCACTGTGTCTGTTTGTGAAGTGTGCATCAGTGTAGTGACTCCGGGTGGACACATTACAAAGTTTCCGCCCTTCACACAAGTGTTTATGCCGTATTAAGTGTAAATGTATTAATTGTGATTAAGAAAAATTAACGCGTTAAACTTTTTTAAATTAATCGCATTCGTTAACTCGTTAATTCTGACAGCTCTACTAATATTATAAATGGCCCTTAGGGAAACTAAAACAATTCAAAAAAAAGTTCACAATATGGCACGTTTAAATGTTTTTGAGTATTTGTGCATCTCTTCTGGGTCTTTAGCTGTACACTGCTAGTGGAGTGCAGGTGTTTGCAGGAACATAACATGCCATTCTGACAGCCTTTCAGGGTGATTTCAAAAGCAATTGCTAGTGTATAAAACAGAACATTTTCAGCAGAGCTCTATCTAAAACTGCTCTCGATGTGCCAGACTCATGCTGCGATGTCACCGCATATTTAGCGTTGCAATTTAAAAATGTTGAGTTTAGTAACTCAGAGACTTACCCAGAGTCGTCGGCTGTCAGAAATGCGCTCTCCTCTCGGCCTGTCAAGGTGCGCTGAAATCACAGTGTTGTTCGTTCTCTTTGATTTGTCATAGATGTATGCACTGCTGTTGACACAAGATTCTTTTGTTATTTTACATTCAACATCCTCCCTCCCCCCAACCAAGTATATCTTTTCACAGTCCTCATTTGAGCAATTCAGTTGACTCTTGGATCTTAAAGCATGTGAAGAGGCTTTAGAAGTGTATTGCTGTATGATAATCAGAGATGGTCATTTTGACAATGTTCCTGTTGTATCACACCATTGTTGCTCCCCTGAAGATGTCTTTTTCCATGATATTGATCAAAATCAATAAAGCACAGCTTTAGTTTGCTTCTCACCAGTACATGAAAACTTGTGCAAAGTTAATTAGGCCTCAGACTGAGCATGTCCACTGAGTTTTTAGCAGCTCTTTTGGCAGGTCTGTTAAAAGACAGGAGAAAAGAATGATGTGATAGTAACTGTCATGTTTTCATGCTGCCTTTGGTTGAAACAAAATAGTAAAATACTGGAAAATCTCTTACTAGATGGAAAGTGTACAGGCAGCACATTTGCATGTTTAAGAGACAACTGGATCTGCAGTGAAATGTAACTATTGCATTTTTGTCCCTTTAATAACCTTTGTCCCTGAGTCGGATTGTATCTGAATAAATAACAGCAATACTGTAAAACTGAAAAACAGAGTAGACAGATGACACTATTGACCATAAACTCTTGAATTAAACAACTGAAATTGGTAAGCAAATAATCTGTTTCATAAAATCATTTTGTCATTTGTAGAAAAAGTTTGCCTTGTGGACATGTATACTGTATACACTGAAAACATTATGACCACCTGTCTAATATGCTGTTGGACCTCCGTGTGGAGCCAAAACAGCGCCGACCCACTGAGGTATGGACTTTACAAGGTGTCCTGTGGTATCTGGCACCAAGACATTAGTAGCAGATCCTTCAAGTCCTGTAAGTTGCGAGGTGAAGCTGCCGTGGATCGGACTTGTTGGTCCAGCACGTCCCACAAATGCTCAATCAGATTGAGATATGGATTTGGAGGCCAGGGCAACACCTTGAACACTTCATCATGTTCCTCCATTCAAGTCTCATAATTGCGACTTTATTTCTCGGATTTGTGAATTTATGTTTTATTCATCCTTTTTGTAAGTCAGTTTGGATAAAAGTATTTGCTAAATGAATAAATGTGAATGTTTATCTCACAATTGTGACTTTATCTCCCGTAATTATTTTGAACTCACAATTATGATTTTATACCTTGCAGCTACATCTTTATTTCTTGAAATTCTGACTTTATATCACACAATTGCTACTTTATTTGATGGAATTGGTAAATTATATCTCACAATTATGAGAAATTATGAGAAATAAGAATTATGTATTTTATATTTTTATTCAGGGGCGGAATCTGGCTTCCATGGTATGATTACAATAATGGCCTGCTATCTACATTATGTAACCAGGTAAATCTCACAAATCCTGTCAAGCTATTTTATTTATTTATTTATTTATTTTTTGTGGCATTGTGACATTATTTAAATGAAAATTAAGCACATGCTCATCCATAATTCACATTAATGCACAAACATTTAATTCCCATTACTGTAATAATAATAATAATAATAATAATAATAATAATAAATCAGTAAGATATATAGTGTAAATTAATACATAAATATAAAATTTATGTAAAAATAGCGATAGATTATTTAATTTGAAAGGTATTTATACATTATGATAATATTTGTTGTTTTTAATTTAATTTATGCTAATTAAATAATTAATTAAAAAAAGTCATTGTGTCCGGAGAGGATGAGGGTTAGAATTTTTTGATAACTAAATTTGGTGATAAACTGTGCTTAATTTTCATAAAATGGAAATTAAAATGGTCATAATGCAAAAAACTTTATGGCACTTAATTATTATTATTTTTCCTTTTTTTCTATTTGGGGTGAAATGGCTTCCTTTTTTCGTGAGATTCACCCAACATTATCAGCTATTTTTTCTGTTCCATCATTTTATTTTATAGCAGAGTCTTTTCCTAGTTACTTAAACACTGATTATCAATCAACTTTATTGTAATAGCTGTCAGTCTGAGGGTTAGACCGTTTTAAAGTGTGAACTGGTGTCATAATCATGTAAAGATGTCACTGTACTGTTCCTCTGGAGTAATTACCAGCACTAACTGATTGATGCTTTTCCATTAAAAGGCTTGGGTGTTAGTGTGTGTTTTTAGAAAGGGTTTGTGTGACGAGAGTGTTTCAGTAATGAGCTCCTGAGGGCCTCTTACCAGGTAATTACAATCTCTATGAGATATTAAACTGTTTCCTGTATCTTTTTGTTGGCCTTTAATTGCATGTAGCACATAAAGCAAGTATTTTAATTCTTTTCCATAGCACAAACATATGTAACTCTCATCATGCCTGCAAAAGACTTGTTTTAAATTATAAATAGTTGCACATGAGAGGATTTTAAGGGATGTCATGCAGAGCTGAAAGACTTCATGTTTCATTGAAATTGATAGCTGAAGTGTTTTTCATGTTTAGGGACAGTGTTGATGTGGAAAACTAATATATCAGACTTTTCTTTGCATTAGATTTGTTCTTGGATATATTCATTTGAACTGTAAGCACCTAAACTGAAACTTAATTCAGTCATTTAACATACTTTCTGTCATTATAACAGATAAAAAATAAAAACAATTTTTTTTAAATCAGGTGTCTATTGTGTTTACCTACTATAGAAACATATTTTTAAGTATGCTCATTTGTACACTCTGTACTGTACGGTATTTAATCTTAATCTTAACATATTCCTCTCTGGTGAATGATAAAGAAGACCCTAACAGCTGCATAGAAACACTAAACATAAAAAAAAAAAAATAAAAAAAAAGAACACCTTAAAAATCTGCATAGTAACACCCTAGCAACCCTCCAAAATACTGTAGAAACCACATAGTAGCGCCATATCAACCATTCATGAACACTCTAGCAACCACCTAGCAACACACTAAAAAAAAACTCAGAACACCTTAAAATCAGCATAGCAACACCTTAGCAACCACCCAGAATATCATAGAAACCACCTGGCAACATCATAGCAACCATTCAGAAGACCCTAGCAGCCACATAGCAACACACTGAAAAAACTTAGAACACCTTAACAACAGCATAGCAATACCCTAGCAACCATCTATAATACTGTAAAAACCACCTAGAAACGCCATAGCAACCATTCAGAACACTCTAGCAACCACATATCAACATACCAAAAAACTCAGAACACCTTATCATAGCATAGCAACAGCCTAGCAACCAAACAGAATACCCTAGTAAACCACTTAGCAACATCCTAGATCCCACTCAGGACACTTTAGCAAATGCATAGTAATGCACTAAAACACAGTCAGAAAACCTTAACAGCATAGCAACACCCAAATTAGCACCCATAATACAGTAGAAACCATCTAGCAATGACATAGCAACCACTCAGAACACTCTAGTACTGCATTGCAACACTCTGAACAACTTTAAACACCTTAACAACAGTATAGCAACAACCTAGCAACCACCCAGAATACCACAGAAACACCTGAGCAACACTGCTGCAACCACTCAGAACACTCTATCAACAGCTTAGCAACATGCAAAAAAAAAAAAAAAAAAAAAAAAAACTCTGAACACCTGAAGAACAGCATAGTATCCCCCTATCAACCACCCACAAACATTAAAGCAACCACCTAGCAATGCTGTAGCAACCACTCAGTGTAACAGCAATGCAATAACTCAGGACACATCAGAAACCACCTAGCAACACCCAAGCAACCACCCAGAATACCCAAGTAACCAGCTAGCAACGTCCTTGCAACCACACAGAACACACTAGCAAATGCATATCAACTCACTAAAAACCACACAGAACACCTCAATTGCAAAGCAACACCCTTGCAACCACCCAGAATACCATAGAAACCCCTAGCAATGCTGCAGCAGCCACTCAGAACCCTCTAGCCACCGCATAGCAACATACCAAAAAAACAAAACAAACTCAGAACACCTGAAGAACACCCTATCAACCACCCAGAATATCTAGAAACTACAAACATTATAGCAACCACCTAGCAATGCTGTTGCAACCACTCAGAGTAACTTCAATGCAATAACTCAGAACACCTCAGAAACCACCTAGCAACACCTAGGCAACCACCCAGAATACCATAGAACCAGCTAGCAACCACTTAGAACACTCTAGCAAACACATAGCAACACCCTAAAAACCCCTCAGTACACTTTAACAGCATAGCAACACCCTAGCAACCACCCAGAATACATTAGAAACCCACTAGCAATGCTACAGCAACCACTCAGAACACTCTAGCAACTGTACATAGCAACATACAAAAAAACCCCAACTCAGAACAGCTGAACAACAGCATAGCAACCCCCTATCAACCACCCAGAATACCCTAGAAAACACTTACAAGCAATGCTGTAGCAACCACTCAGAGTAACTGCAATGCAATAACTCAGAACACCTCAGAAACCACCTAGCAACATCCAAGCAACCAATCTGAACACCCTAGCAACCACATAGCAACTCATTAAAACACTCAATTCACCTTAGCAACTGCATAGCAACACCCGAGCAACCACCCAGAACACCTTGTAAATCACCTAGCAAAGCCCTGGCAACCAATAAGAACACACTAGCAACCGCATAACAATGCACAAAAAACACTCAGAACCCCTTAGCAACTACAAAGCAATGCCCTATCAACCACCCACAACAGCCTAACATCGGTGAGTTTTCACAGCAAGCATCACTCATACAATATTTTCTTTGGAAAATTTTCTAGTTCACTGTTTCATTGGATCAAACATTATATGTTCAGCATTACTCAAGCATTCTTATACATGAGTCATCTCTCTGGCTTTGGCCGCATTATGTTTTCTCAGCTTGTTTTGCTGTAATCCTCTTAGCAGCTCTTCTTGTTCTGGCTCAGTGAATGTCTTTAGCCGTACAGTGAGTATCATCACCTGCTGATGAGGTCAGCCCAACCCGTCCTACTGTGTCACATCTTACCATATGCTTTTAGACCTTTTGATTTGGGTTGATCCCAGGGTGTTGTATTGACACATTGGCGGTTACAGGTTCAAACATGGTTTAAATGAGCTGCTGTCTGTCACACACTTATACATATGAAAATGACGCATGAAGGCATAAAAACTTTTAATATTTAATTTGAAAAACTCAGATTGAGAACAATGACAAACAGTGGACTGCAAATTTTCACATTGGTTTTGTGAGAGACTTTACACTTAAAAATGAAACAATACACAGTACGTCCAAAGATATATCCCTGATTTTTTAAACACCCAATGGATTATTCTACCAAATGAGTGCCATTTGTGTCAATCACAGAAATGGCAATAACATGTTTACATAATGACTTTAAAAATGAATAGCTGATGCCAACATTTATTCTGTTTTTTCTTAAAGGCGCACTCAGTAAATTTTTTTTTGATGTTGTCTTGGACTTACACTGACACCTAGTGGTGTGGATGCAGTATAATTTAAACACATTAGTTTTCAATTACTGATGTCATTGCAGAAATTCACTATTCACAGCCAGCCATGATTAATTAAACCCCTGAGTGAAAGTGTCCAATAACAGGACAGTTACTGAGATTAAGCGAGTAGTATTCAGCTGGTCATGTGATTCTAACATGGCAGCTCCCATGTGCGGACCCTCTCCATGTAGAATAAAACAGCTTTTATAAGGTTACTGATATGACTGGAGTCTTCATCTCATGTGAGTGGTCATGATTTTAGATGTATGTTTCAAAATTACAATTCATTTCTGTTGAAGTAAATCTTTTAAAATGAGGAAAAAATTACTGACTGCACCTTTAAACATCAAAAATCGAGTAACTTAATTATTTTCAGGTTGACAATATTTTGTCAATATCCATCAACCCTGTTACCATCAGTGCTGGGTAGTAACAGATTACATGTAATCTGGATTATGTATTCAGATTACAAAAACCAAGTACTTGTAATTGGATTAATTTACATTTTTAAATACTCGTAATTGCACTAAAGTTACTTTTTATGGTTTACATGATTCCATGTTAATTAGGCAACGGCAGTAAATTGATCATAATTTTTTGATCACCCTAATTTTTCTCTTTTTTAAATCGTTAAAAATTTTCACTCTAAATCAGCCTGCCTACGATATACGTTCGGTAACTCTTTGATTGTTTTCAGAAGAAAGAAAGAGGAAGAGGGGAAGGGTTATGAAATCGCACACAGAGAATGGTCTGTGTGCATCCTGCAAGATTACTAAAAGGCACACCTACTACAAGTTACGCCCCCTTCAGATAACAGGCGAAATGCTTGAATCTTGCAATAGTTGGATGTCACATTCATACACTATGTTTTTTGTGTTTATTTGAGTCCTACAGCAACATCTATCCCTACCCCTAAACCTAACCCTAACCACAAACTTTAAAAAATAAAAAATTTGTAAAATTATTAAACAAACCTCAATTTGGGGGGCCTGGGTAGCTCAGTGGTAAAAGACGCTGGCTTCCACCCCTGGAGTTTGCTAGTTCAAATCCCAGGGCGTGCTGAGTGACTCCAGCCAGGTCTCCTAATCAACCAAATTGAGTCACATGGGGTAACCTCCTCGTGATCGCTATAATGTGGTTTGTTCTCGGTGGGGCGCGTGGTGAGTTGTGCGTGGATGCCGCGGTGGATGGCGTGAAGCCTCCACACGCGCTATGTCTCCATGGCAATGCGCTCAACAAGCCATGTGATAAGATGCGCGGGTTGACGATCTCGGATGCGGAGGCAACTGGGATTTGTCCTCTGCCACCCGGACTGAGGCGAATCACTTGACGACAACGAGGACTTAAAAGCACATTGGGAATTGGGCTTTTCCAAATTGGGAGAAAAATTAAAAAAAAATTAAAAACAATTCACACCTCAACTTAAATGTTCTATTGAATACAATCATACTGCCATATCAATAGGTGGCGACAGTGAGGGGAAATGTGATGAAAATGAGGAGAAAAAGCTAGCGGTATGCTAATGCTGCATTCCAGACAACTCGGAACTCTGGATTTTCCCACCTCGAACTTGAAAATAATGACTGGAAATCCACTTGAAGGCAGACATCCGACTTGTGAACTCTGGGTAGATCGAATAACCACGATTCACTAACCCCGAGTAGCGTCATTTGACATCATTTCCAAGATGGCGCAACCTCTGAGCATAATGAAGCATAAAATGGATGCCGTTTGTTCGCAATTAAGATTGGAATATATTTTCATTCCTCTTTGTATTTTTACGTTAAAATGGTACAAGTTTATTCTACTCAAATGCAAGTGACATCAAATAAAAGAGTTAGGTTGGAAG
This sequence comes from Myxocyprinus asiaticus, assembly GCF_019703515.2. Classification (NCBI taxonomy): domain Eukaryota; kingdom Metazoa; phylum Chordata; class Actinopteri; order Cypriniformes; family Catostomidae; genus Myxocyprinus; species Myxocyprinus asiaticus. Next base: position 27,938,505 of record NC_059389.1, read on the forward strand.
TTATCCAAAAGTAATTGGATTAGATTTCCCCCAAAATGTAATTTGCGAGATTACGTTACTGATTGCATTTTTGTCATCTAATTTGTAATCAGTATCCGATTACAATTCAGAAGTAATCTACCTAGCACTTGTTACCATCATATTGTATAATGTATAAATCTGCTCTATAAATCGAATAATTGTCAAAATTATGTAATTCTTACGATTAATTCCATAAAAGTTAGTTAATGTGTCTTTTTTCACTTTATTTTATTATTTTTTTATTTGTCATTAGGGAACAACCTATAACTGAAGGCATAGTCAAATCCAAACATCATAACAATGTGCAAAATATTAACACTAAAGACATATTTTGTTTGACGGAAAATTTGAAATGGTACAGAAATGACAGACCCCAATGTCTCACTGCGTTTTCAAACCCTTAATTGTCTTAACAGTTAGTACAAGATGGTAAAATTGTATGAAATTGTACAAGTTGGCTTGTACAAAGGCTTGTATATGACTTTTATTCACATAGAGAAAAAATAAACAAACCAACATATGATGTAATTAAAAAAAATTCTTAGTTTAACCCCTTACCCAAACCCCAAACCTAATAAAGTGTTGGATTAGTGGCTAGCTAAAATTGGATGCCTGTGCTGTATCGATTTAAAATTCTGTTTGTTGATTGGTTAGTGTCTATGGGAAGAAAAGTCGAGCCAAGTCATGCGATATCTTACGAATTCACCATTTCAAACGAGTTATTACGAGTTGTCATGAGACTATGTTGCTGTTTTCATTTCCACTGATACCGTAGTTAGATTTTTGATCTTGTATTGCAATGACATCCCAAATAACATCCTGCTAAAAGACACTATTATGGCTGCTGTGGTGTTAATCTAGGCCGAAACAACAGATCTTCTCCCTTTATCTTTTGATTTCACGCTTACCCAAGCTTGACTCCACAACCACTCCTGGTCAAAAGAGGTTATAATGTTTTTTTTTGTTTTTTTATCTCAAATCAATGGCCTAAACCTGTGACTCCATGAAGCTGCTGGTGTCAGGTGAAGCTACAATCAAACAAGCATTGCCAGACCGGCCAAGTCATTTTCTCTTAACTAAAACATCAGTGTTTCACAGTACTGCCTATGTAAGAGATAACACGTTACCAAATGGGAAAATGACCCTTCTTAAATGACAAGGCAAAGAGCCCCTGTTGCTTGCCTCTTTGAACAGGTGCGGCGAGACGTTTTCTGGTAATTCCAATGACTTTGTCACTTTGACAATGAAAGGGTGCATTGTGGGCCAGCAGATCTTTCTCCCAAGGCAAATGGAATGTAAATGGAAGTAAATTAGTTTTTCGTTTCTAAATGCCCATGTGATAATGGGAGTGGGAGGCATGTCAGTTCATACACATATGAGCCTCTAATCGAGATAAGGCCATTTGTACAAGAGCAGTGTGCATGTGTGTGTGTGTGTGTGTGTGTGTGGGTGTGTGTGTGTGTGTGTGTGTGTGTGTTATCTCAAACGCTCTGTTACCTCAATTTCTATTCTGTTCCTGTAAGACTCATTTGAATTTCCTCATAACAGCCCTTTCCTTGAACCTCAATTAATATGTTAATGTTGGCGTGCAAGCTTTTTAATTAGTATAAAATGAATCACATTGCATTTCAACCCGTTCTTACGTGTGGACGCCAAAAGCACGCTTTGGCGTCAGTTTCCAACGCATCCGGCAAGTGCCTTGCTTTAAATGACAAACGCTCTGCGTCAAAGACTGATGCAAAGGGAATCAGATTTTTATCATTGTCAAATTATATGTTGGGGTAGAATTTTGTCATTCTGACACATGTAGGGGTATGATTTTCATTATGTTTGAAATCAGCCATGTTTATTTACAGTGGTAATGTTTAATCAGCAGCATGTATTATTTTACAGTGGTTAATGTTTAATCCGTTAGTTTATATACACATTCTGCTCTGCTGAAGTGACCTGTTCAGTTCCGGGTGTATTCCATGCATTCCAATCTCTTTGTGTGAAGAACATACCCAAATGTAAGTTTTTATTTCAACTTAAAATTTTTCCCTCTGCGTCTGCCGTTCACATTTAGCTCTCGACTCGTTCTAGTAACAAATTCAAAAATCACTTTTGTATCATTCTTATTTTAAATAAATGATAGTGACTGTACCTTTATTTTACCATGTCTTTAATATTGTCGAGAATTGATTAGGTTTAGGCATAATTGTGGGGTCGGGTGCTTAAAAATATTAAAAAAAATTGTGTAATGTAAATTTAAATTATTGTTACTAAATTTACCCAGCCCCATCCCTAAACCTAACCAATTATCAACGAAGTTGAAATGACACATCATTCATGATTTATATTAATAATTGATTAGGTTTAGGAATGGGGTTCGGCTAGGGGATCTAAAAAAATCAACATGATCGTGTAACATAACCACACTAATATATTTATAGTATAATAAAACATATTGCGGTTAAACACACGCAATACTATCCGAATATTTGCAGTGACGCCTCCCTTTTAGACAGCCCTCTGCGTGCGTCGGATACAGATGTCAGAGGGTGCTTTTGGCGACTGTATATTGACGCACTGGGCTCTTGCACAAGTGGCAGTATTTGATGCATCGGGAGTGAGAACGGGTTGTGCATTTTGTGGGCCTGATTATCACTCTTGAATGCATTGTGGGCGTCGTTTTGTTGTTATGTGCCACTTGCCTTGATGGTAAATGTATTATTCATGGTAAATCTAAACTTGAAGTATTTAATTTTCAACATAATAGTTACATTTAGCCTGATTTCCTGAAAATGACGTTACTGTGGTGATATTTTTGCAAAAAGATATTATGTGGTTTATTAAAACACTCACATATCTCGACAGTTCCGATGTGAAATGTCCACTGTGTGGCGCTAAAAGGGAGTTAAATGTTCCCCCAAACAGATTTGTTTACGGTTACTACTCTATCGAGGTTTAAATAACCAAAACTGACCTCCCTACTTTAAACCTTAAACCTACACCTAATCGATAGTGTCATAAAAAGCAAATGTGAGATAAAAAACTATTGCTAAAGCAACCAAGTCATTTTGTGGTGCTTCTTCGACACTTTTGGCTCACGCGTCGGCTCGCGTGCCCTTCAGGACACGTAACCCTTTTGCATCACAAGTGCAGTGCTCTATCAATTATGCTACCACACAATTTGATCATGTTTGAACAAGCTTGTAAATGTAGTTGGTTATATAATGCATTAGTCAAAGTGTTTACATGTCATAAGATAACATTGTGTGAGGAACAGGGTGAAAAGTAAGTGTTTTTGAACTGACAATCTGCTGTTTTACTCATTATTTATGTGAAAGAGACTAAAAGTCATTGTTTTTGTAGCACCTCTAGTGTTAATTTCCCCAGAAAACTCCAGTGATACGTACAATGAGCCACAAAAAAATTATTTTTGCAAAAATCTAGGTATTGTGATGTGATTCTGTGAGATGAGGTGGTTAAAGTATCCCAGCAGGAGCCACATTCAAAGCTGTAGTGAAATGCTGTTAAAAGCACACGGAGCACACAATCTGTATTAGTGATATTTCAGACTGATCTCACAGTGAATTCGGACACAGTACGTTGACTTTTCTAGAGCTAAGCTCATGAGCTTACCGAATTACGAAGCACTGCCCCTAGTGGCCGAAGCGGGAAGTGTTTTTGAACATAAGGGCACGTGTGAGCTTGTCCAGAGAGGGGCGCCGAAAGCAAGTTGTTTTTAGATGTAAAGGTTGTATTACAGTAAAAAGGAATGCATATTTTATTAACTTTACTCCCAAACCCCAACCCTAAACCTAACTGTCAGTGGAGTTAAAATTAAATCTTAGACAGAAATTGGAACTTCAGAATCTTCAGTTTTAGTAGATGCTATTACTTCCTTGTTTCAACATGGGACAAGAACCCAGGTCTACCATGTGGCTAACATAACGCACTTCTGGTCGTGTCACAGAAGAAGTTAAACATGTCATGGTCTGGGTAGATTAGATGGTAAGTGAACAATCAGCTCTCGTGGTTAACATGTTGAATGCAGGAGAAATGGGCAGGAGGAAAGATCTGAGCGACTTTGACTTGGGCCAAGTTGTTATGACCAGATGGCTGGTTCAGAGCATCTCTGAAATGGCAAAGCTAGGTTTGAAAAGGTATCCATTTCTTTATCAGTGAACAATTGGTGATATCTTTTCAGACCTCTATCTGCCCAAAACGTAAATGTACTATCTAATCTATTTGGCATGAAATCAGGATCTTTAGCAATTTCTTGTAAATTAACTATATCTTTCTTAATTTTACTATTTTTTTTTTTCTAACCAAATTCTAAAAGTACTATTAATACAAATATAATCTATTGATTTAAATTTGTTGCTTTGTTTGGGTAGGAACAGGGATATACTAATAGGTTCCCCCATTTAATAAATGTCCATCTTCCTCCACACTGTAAACCCTAATAAGTTAGCAGAACTCACAAAATTGGAGGCAATCAGTTACATCAATTTTTCTTTTAAGTTAATAAACTCCCAATTTTAAGTTAATGTAACTTTCAGATTTTTATATTGTCCCACACATACATGCTAATTTCTTTTAACTTGAAATAGTAAGTAAACATTTTAAATGAACTTAACTTTAAATGTAACTCTTTGACTGAATTTAAATTACCATGTAAGCTCATCTTAAATGGTTCAAGTAGAGAGAACCTAACTAGCTAGTACAGTGAATGCTAGCATGCTGAAAACATGCTAATTGGGTCCATAATATTTTCATTAGCATAGCAATGGCACAGCAAGTAAAACTAGTTGTACCTGTCCTCAACCTAAGCTCAAGCTCCACTATTCACCATAATGGTAATCCCCAAAAACTTTTACATTACAGAAACTCTTCTAAATAACACAACAAAACAGTAAACACTAACACGTCTCCCCTTTACATTCATCTTGCGCAAAGGCACATTATATAACACATAATTTTAACATTTACTCTCCCTGTCGAGTGCCATGCAAAGCATGCTGGGAAATAGACTGCCCAGTTTCAGTTAAATTTAAATTTAATTTTAAGAGAAAATTTAATTTAACTCAAAACAGTAACACAATTCAGGTTACTTAAAAGGTTTCAGTTTCGTGAACTCAAAAGAAAGAGAAAGTTCTACATACTCATCAAGGTTAATTTATTTGAACGAATTTGTATGATAAAATTTTTCCCTTCTCAAAAAATAAATAAATAAATAAATAATTATGAGCATTAATGTTTACAGTGCATTTCACTTTCTTCATTCATCCAAATCAATATAGGTTGAATTTGGGCAGCTTTATAATCTAGTCCTCCAAGCCTTTTTGACAACTTAAGAATTTTAAGACTAATTCTAGGTTTCTTATTATCCCATATAGTATATTTACAAAGTAGTTTATTCCTTTGTCTAAAAACACTTTTTGATATACTAACTGGTAGGTTTTGAAAAAGGAAAATAAACTTCAATAGAATATTCATCTTTATACTCTCTATTTGTTTTGTAATCAATAGAAGCATATATTTATTTGTAATAGTTTTGAATGATATATAATGTTTTCAATTCAAATAAATATAAAAGCTTTTATTTTTTTAAATAAATGTAAGCTTTTAAAATTAATAAGCATGTGTGTTCTTGTTGTGGGCCTATTTGAATTCATTTACGTATTGATATACCAGCTGTTTTATGTAAATATATATTTTTATCACATTAAGAATTTGTTTGCAGCAGTCCTCTTGAGCTCTCATAGCAGCCGCTGTTTCTTCTTGTTGTGTAAATATCTTTAATTGCTTCATAAGTTTACAGTTATCCCTTGTAAGGTGTAAATCATGTGTTTTAAGTCTTCATGATTTCATGCTGAACTCTTGAGCAGTGGAAATGCATTTTCTTTTTTTGTATGTTTTTAAGCAGAGAGGTAAATCCCGCTGAGTCTCTCGTGAGAAGTGAATCATGTTCTCTCACATGATTCGTTGTGCGCTGCAAACGTCACTCATATATGTGCACAAGCACGTAATATAATCTTAAAGTCAGGATTGAAGCCTGAGTTGACAGAGAAAGTTGATGAGCTGCATCATGGTACCAATTGCCTAATTGGATTGGTTTGAATTTGTTAACCTGAAACCAATCCTGAAACCCTGAGTTTGTTCAGCGACCTTCATGGTACAGGCCTCAGGCCACCTTCTTCCATTGCTCCATGGTCCAATTCTGACACTCGCGTGCCCATTGTAGGCACTTTTGGCGGTGGACAGGGGTCAGCATGGGCACTCTGACCAGTCTGCGGCTACACAGCCCCATACACAGCAAACTATGATGCACTGCGTGTTCTGACACCTTTCTATCATGGCCAGCATTACGTGTTTCAGCAATTTGTGCTACAGCAGCTTTTCTGTGGGATCGGACCAGACGGGCTAGCCTTCGCTCCCCACATGCATCAGTGAGCCTTGGGCACCCATGACCCTGTCGCTGGTTCACCGGTTGTCCTTCCTTGGACCACTTTTGGTAGGTACTAACCACTGCATACTGGGAACACCCCACAAGATCTGCTGTTTTGGAGATGCTCTGACCCAGTCGTCTAGCCATCACAATTTGTAACAAAACTGAAGCCCTCCACATGTTCCGTTGACCCAATTCCAACCTCCCTTTTTAAAACTATTTATAATTCTGTATCTGAAGACATTATTGCCATAATAAATCACTCCCTACAGAGTGGTGTCTTCCCCAATGATTTTAAAACTGCTTTAGTAAAACCTCTATTAAAGAAAAGGAACCTGGATATTTTAACACCCTGCAACTTTAGACCCATTTCAAATCTCCCATTTTTAAGCAAAATTTAAGAGAGACTTGTTTTTAATCAGCTAAGTACATTCTTAAACGCAAACACTAAATTAGAAATGTTTCAGTCAGGTTTTTGGACACATCACAGCACAGAGACAGCCCTGCTAAAAGTAGTGAACGATATCAGAGCAAATCTTGACAGCAACAAGCCTTCAGTTCTGGTGCTACTTCGATACTGTGGACCACCAGATTCTTTTAGATAGATTAAGTGAGCATGGAGACCTGTCTGGAATTGAATCTTTGTGAAAGAAAATGTTATGTATCTATATATGACCACTCCTCTAAACACTATGAGTCTACCTGTGGGGTACCACAAGGATCAATTTTAGGACCATTACTTTTTAATGTGTACATGCTACCCCTGGGCAGTGTCATCAGGAGGCACGGCATCTCTTTCCTCAGCTCTATGTGGCTGTGTCTCCTGATGACACTGGGCCGATTGACTCACTTGTTAACTGTAATTTAGATATAAAGGTCTGGATGTCACAGAATTTTTTACAGCTCAACCAGAATAAAACAGAAGTATTGATCATTGGTTCAAAGGCTCAAAGAGAGAAACTGACTCCCAAACTAAATTCAAGGCTGTGCAGGGTGTCACAAAAACAGCTTTTTATCATTTGAAGAACATCGCCAAAGTGAGGTCGTTTCTCTCTCTAAGCAACATTGAGAGTCTGATGCATGCTTTTATAACTAGCAGTCTAGACTATTGTAATGCTCTCCTTTCTGGTCTACTGAAGAATACAATAAATCAGCTACAACTAATTCACTAAAGACCAAAAGGAGAGCACACATTACACCTGTTTTAAAGTCTTTACACTGGTTACCTGTTTGTTTTCGTATTGATTTTAAAATTCTTTTATTAGTTTATAAGGCACTACATGGCCTAGCACCAGACTAGCTTTCAGAAATGCTTTTGGTTTATGAACGAGGTACCCTCAGATTCTCCGGTTCCTCTCTTACCTAGCAGAACAAAAACATTTGGTGATGCTTCATTCAGCCATTACGCTCATGCCGCTTGAACAGCCTTCCAGAGCTGAAAATATTGATATTTTTAAACATAAACCCGTCTATTCAGTCTGGCTTTCATGTAGTATTTTAAAAATGTTATGGTTTTAGTATTTTATTCATTATCATCATTATTATTTATTTTAGTCTTATCAACATTTTACTGTTGATCATTATTATTTTATTTTACTAACTTTTTACTGTTATTATAATCAATTAATTTTGTGTAATATTTCATAATTTTATTTTTATTGTTATTTTACTGCTTGTATTTTACATCAGTCGCTTGTAAAGCACTTTGAATTTCATTTGATTTGTTTGAAAGGTGCTATATAAATAAAGTTTGATTGATTGATGATTGAAAGTCACTCAGATCCTAATGATAATAAATAAATGTTATTCACTTCACCTGTCAGTGGTTTTAATGTTGTGGCTGATCAGTATATATGATATGTTTATATGTTTTATTTCTACAATTCTGTTGCAATCATATGTCATTTTTACATTAAATGTTATTATATTTTGCTAACATTAGCCACTCTTCTCTGTAGTTATTGTTATTGGAATTTATTGTCGAGAAACCCACATCGACCACAACTGAATATTAATGTGGTAAGTTACTGCTTTGCTTGGAAACTTTACTTGGTGGAAGAACTGTTTATTATATTGGGTCTATTATTATTGTTATTATAAAATTTCTGCCTTTGTATTATGTGTGAAAACACCTATTACCCATGGTAAAATGCTATAACACATGACCTCTCATGGCTTATTCCTTTAATAACCCTAAAAAGGGCAAACATATGAAGGTACCTCTGACAACTAATTCATTGCTTTTTTCCAACACATTAGGGCTCACATGATACATTTGCATTGCTTTTATTTTTTATTTTACAGCTTGTAGAAATCATGAAAATAACATTGAAAAGATTTCAGCTGCTTAAAAAAAATAAATAGAAAAATATGCTGCCATGTTACTTTTAAATAAAGATTGTGTGTACATGTCAGACTTTATATACAAAGTCATATACCCTCAGTATTTGCAGGGACCCCCTTTTTACATATTTGCCACAAAAATATGACAGACTCACTCATTGCTCCTCTCCCCAGCCTCTTAAATGTTTGTATCCTCCAGGATTTGGTAGGGGTAATAACAAACACACACTCACATAGATGTGCGTCGCCCCTTCAGTCCCTCTCTTTTTCTCCCTCCCCCCATTCCTCTGTATGTTTTTGTCCACTGACGATCTTTCCATTTTCGTAATCTATTGAGGAACATTTAGTTTGCAGACAAAGTTATTGAATCATAACTGGGATTTTACAGAGTAATTAAAGTTAAATGTGGCCCTGATGAGCTGCTCCTTCAGGAAATGTAGTGGTATTAAATTATTTATGACTAGAGGGTCTCTGTACCATATGTAAATCATTTAGATATGTAAATGGACCGCTAAATCTCATAGATTATGAATAAAAATGTTCTATTCCCATGTTTAACTGAAGTTTTTAATCATAGCATTATTTTATTTTATTTTTTTTTACTTTTCTCCTTGCCTCATGTCATCTTAATCAAATAGAAACACTGTACAAGATAAAATACCTTATGTAATATAAGGCCTACAGATCAACAGACACATCAGTATGGTAGCAGTTTTATATTGTTTTTATACATACTGATTTTCTAAACCACACTGCTCACAGGCTTAGTAAATAATACTAAATAATTACTGACTTGGGTCAGTAACCAAAAGGTACCATGGTATTACCGTTTTACTTATTTATTTATTATATATATTATTATTATTATTATTATTTTTTTTTTTATGGCAACATTGTTTTTTGGACATGTACTATCATAATGCCATTATATATTTTTTAAATGCCTTGGAGTAACAAGTAAATAATAAAAAAGTTAAGACATTATAGAAAACATGAATGAAGAAAAATAAATACATAAATAAAAGAATAAGAACAGTGAAATTTAATTCCAAGTATAACAAAAATCTGGTAAATGGTAAATCTTATAATTTAACACCTATAATCCTTTTCAGGTCCAGTTTAGTTATTTTAAACTGAGTATCTAAGTATCTTGACAGCAGTCACAGTCTAGTTAAACTAAACTGTAGCTAACTAACTGTTGTTTGTTTGCCAGTAGTCCATAGATGAAACTTGCAACTTACTGAGACCTCTTTTTATTTTGTTTGGCTTTCTGCAATATTAGAAATTGATTTTGCGATTTGTTTGTCTAGTTTTGGTTTGTTTTACTTACCGTCTCTGTGTTTGGATCCTGATAAACATTCTGATTTTTTTTTCTGAGGGTTGGAGTAAAACACTCCAGACACAACAAACCAACTGGATTTTCACAGGCGTTACAATAGATAGCCATTATGTGGCTTATTAAAGGAATAGTTAATCCAAAATGAAAATTATGCCATCATTTATTCACCCTCATGTCGTTCCAAACCCATATGTCTGGCTTTTCTTTTTATTGCGTGGAACACAAAATGGCTTATCTTGCAGAATGTTCAAACTGCTCCTCTGACCAGGGACAGAGCAGCTTGACCATTCTGCTAAGTATCCTCTTTTGTGTTCCAATAAAGCAAGAAAGTGATACTGGTTGAGAATGACACAATGGTGACAAAATGAAGACAATTTTCCTTTTTGGGTAAACTATCCCTTTAAATTTCAGCCTGTTCCTTGCACAAAGCTATAGTATAATTTCAGAAGACTTGGAATATAGCAGTCATAAGGACATTTATAAAGCTTAAATGGTGTTTTTTGTCCTTTTTTAAGCTTGACAGATGTGGTCAGGGCTGCGGGTAGGGGCGGGTAGGGGGGGGGGGGGGTGTTGTTGCGGACAGTTATCACATCAATGTGCGTTACCCGGACGGATTTCGTGGTTGCGTGCTATCTCCATGTTTATATCTGCATCTTCCACTGAACACATTTAGATGCGCTGTACAATATGGATTAGCCTTTCTGTGGACCACCCCCCCCGCCACCTCCGGGCCCCCCTCAAGCCCGGGTTGAACACCCTTATCGACGGCCTTGGATGTGGTCACCATGAACTGTAACAGACCTGTGTGAAGATTCTTCAAGAATTCTAATTTTGTGTTCCACAGAAGAAAGAAACACAAAGGATTTGGAACAAAATGAGGATGACTAAATAATGTAGTTGTTTATAGGTGAACTATTCTTTAGGAATAGTTCGTTTAACACAGATGAGTATTTATTGTGAGTTTGTTAACCAAATTTAAAGACCGAGATAGATGTGTCAAAAACAAAAAAAAGTCAGAAAAAAGACCCATAGCTTTGACTTATCCATTATGGAGGCTGTTTCACATTCAGAGCGAACTGTCTTGGCTGACAGTACAGCGGTATAAAACTGCAAGCCTTTCCAGCTGTCAGAGCTTCACATTTCACTGCTGCTTGACAGAAGAGAGAGAGCAAGCAGTTGTTTGTATGCAGACAGAAAGGTGGAAAAGATTTTTCAAAATAGCAAGTATAATCTTATTTGCCATGACATAGTGACTTAAAATATATTACAATGAGTTATAGGCCCATTAATATATTGATGTTTTGATTGAATTGTGTTTATGTGTATTGTACAGAGCGATGAGGGACCAGAAGAAGACGCACGTAGCGTCACAGCGTCTTCTGTTATGGTATGTCAATCTCTTCCATCTGTACAAGTTATAATATCTAAGCAATGAGGTACAAGATGCCGTGCTAAATTATAACTATTTGATTAAGATGACTTGAGGCAAGGAGAAAAGTAAAAAAAAAAAAAAAAAGTAATGCTATGATTAAAAACTTCAGTTAAATTATTTAACTTTAATTAAATAATTATAAAAAATGCACAACAAGCCCTTCAGATGTGACAGGAATTCACAATATAAAACAGCCTTAATGCTTTTATAAAACTGTCACAACATATTCAATTTATTTAAAATATAATATTTTATTTTACAACATATTACATACAAAAAGCTGATTGGCTGCTCTAGGCTGGTTTCCCAGTCTAGTCAGGTTGGTAACATGGCTAGTTTTTGGGGTTTTGGGCAAACCAGCTAAGACTAGGCAATTCACCTCACTCTGTGAATTCTGCAAAATTAAACAAAAGTTCTATTGCTTAAATCGGTCTATGTTTTCAGAAATTTCAAACCACTGCCCCCAGTGGCTAAAAGTTGTGTTGAGGTGAAATGTCCACAAGGTGGTGCCAAAAGCGAGTTGTAGTTTTATTTGTAAATGAGGCACTACAGTCAACAGGAATGCATATTTTTTTTTAACTCTACAACCAACCCAAACCTCAACCCTAAATTTAACTATCAATGTAAAAATTTAATTTTAGAGCGAAAATGCAACTTTCAAATCCTCATTCTTTATGTGAACACAATTACTTCCTGCTTGCGAATGTTCATGTACCCTGAAATTGACCCCATACTGCTAAACTTCTGACAAGCACCGTCCTCCATCAGCAGGGTTGGGAGGGTTACTTTTGAAATGTATTCCATTTACATGTTACATTTATGCATTTGGCAGACACTTTTATCCAAAGTGACTTACAGTGCACTTATTACAGGGACAATCCCCCTGGAGCAACCTGGAGTTAAGTGCCTTGCTCAAGGACACAATGGTGATGGCTGTAGGGATTGAACCAGCAACCAGTTATGTGCTTTAGCCCACTACACCACCACCACTCCACAACAGATTTCAGAATACATACTGTAAAATGTAATTTGTAACGTATTTCGTTAGATTACTCAAGGTCAGTAACGTATTCTAAATACTTTGGATTACTTCTTCAGCACTGGTAGATTTTTCTTTCACTTGTTTTGACTATAAAAACTCTGTCAGTACAGTAAGACAAAATACACGTTAAAAATACATTCTCTGAAAAACCTAAATATCTTATGCAGTGTTGTTTCTAAAACAAGATAAATCAAACTGATCTTGTTTTAAGGATTTTTAGATATTTTCACAGGAAAACAATACAAAAATTATCAAGAATAAGATTTTTGCCCTAATATCAAAGGTCTTACTAGAAAAAAAGAAATTATGATCCAACGTGAATTTTCTTGATAAAAAAATATGATAGTGTCTGGTAACGTGTGCATGTAAAATGGCTAGAAATAGCATTTTAGCTTAGCGTAAAGCTGACAATTTACACAAGGTTTATTTCTATTTCTTCTGCTCCAAACTTACTTCTAACTTACTTTAACTTACGAGTCTGCTCGTATGAATGTAACACATCATAAGAAAGTGTTTCACCGCTGTTCAAATGCACTTTGGATCGCATCATTTATATGTATAAATGTTTTCCATTTGAAAGGACTAAATGAGGTGTACCTGTGTATGTATTTTAAGGCCTAGCTTCAAACTCAGTGCCTCTTTGCTTGACATGATGGGAAAATCAAAAGAAATCAGCCAAGACCTTAGAAAAAAAAAAAAAAACTGTGGACCTCCACAAGACTGGTTCATCCTTGGGAGCAATTTCCAAACACCAGAAGGTACCACATTCATCTGTACAAACAATAGTACGCAAGTATAAACACCATGGGACCACACAGCCATCATACCGCTTAGGAAGGAGACGCATTCTGTCTCCCAGATGAACGTAGTTTGGTGCGAAAAGTGCAAATCAATCCCAGAACAACAGCAAAGGACCTTGTGAAGATGCTGGAGGAAAAATGTAGACAAGTATCTATATCCACAGTTAAATGAGTCCTATATTGATATAACCTGAAAGGCTGCTCAGCAAGGAAGAAGCCACTGCTCCAGAACCACCATAAAAAAGCCAGACTACAGTTTGCAAGTGCACATGGGGACAAATATCTTACTTTTTGGAGAAAGGTCCTCTGGTCTAATAAACAAAAATTGAACTGTTTGGCCATAATGACCATCGTTATGTATGGAGGAAAAAGGGTGAGGCTTGCAAGCCGGAGAACACCATCCCAACCGTGAAGTATGGGGGTGGTAGCATCATGTTGGGGGGGGGTTGCTTTGCTGCAGGAGGGACTGGTGCACTTCACATAATAGATGGAATTATGAGGGAGGAAAATTATGAGGATATATTGAAGCAACATCTCAAGACATCAGCCAGGTAGTTAAAGCTCGGTCGCAAATGGGTCTTCCAAATGGACAATGACCCCAAGCATACCTCCAAAGATGTGGCAAGTGTTTCTGATGCTCGTCACAGATGCTGGACAACTATATCCTGTAATTATATCAAATGTCTTTTTTTTTATTATTGTATTATTTATTTATTTATTTATTATTATTATTATTATTATCATTGCCTTTTACTTGCGGTCCTTCCTAAATTCACAGTATGCTCACTTCTTCAGACACTACTACACCACTGTCTGGAACATGACCAATCAGCATTCAGGACCGGAACTATCAGTTTAAAAAAAATACACAATGCAAACCTTTAATAATCATAAAATGTGGTTACATTACATCAGATTACATCACACTGTATTGCACATAAGAAACTGTTATTACCCTAAATCAATAACACCACATCACACAGTGTTTGGGTGAGAGGATTGTGTGCTATATTAGGCATCTTTGCACATTTCCCAAACCATGAGTGTATAAACAGTGTTCTCCCTGAACAGCGTGGAGGCGGGTTGAAGGACAGCCCCCTCAGTGAACGCTTGCGTTTTTAATTATCGTTGAGGTGACACCTCTTCCCCGAGCATCTCTCACCTGTGCTGTAAACAGGGCTGTGAACTTTACCGTCTGCGGTGCGACCCTGACTGTCATTGATGAAGGGAAAATCTCATTAATACACACACAGCAAGAGACGACACAACACACCCAACAGAGACACCCATGAACATGCCCATGTAAATCATTATATTGCTTTAGAAAGATTCTGTTAAATTTTACAATTACAATGTATAACAATTTGTCTGTAAGTGGAACGTTATTGATTGCTGTATAATATGTTCTTTCATTATTTACTCACCATCATGTCATTTCAAACCCATATAACTTTCTTTTTAACAAGGAACAGGAAAGGAGATATTGTGCAGAATGTTCATAGTGCTTTTTTCCAGACAACAAAAGTGAATAGGTGCAGATACAAAAATGACAAAAAAAGCACAACTAAATGTAGTATAATACTCATGTGCTATATTCCAAGTCTTCTAAAGCCATATGATAGCTTTAGAATCCACACATCTTTGAGTTGAGTGTTGGAGTGTATGCTGGCATGTCTGACTGCCGCTGCTCCCCGGCTTGATCCTTTTAAATTAGTTCTGGTCTGGTCTTTGTTCAGTTTCACACGGCATTTATATTATATTTCGGAGCAACCCTATTTGGATGATCAGCTGCTAGTCACGGGGAGCACCTGAACTACCTGCCTGCCTTTCATCCACTAAAACTCCAGCTAACCTCGGGTGAGGTTCGGCACTCACTTGCTTGTGTTTGGATGGACTGGACTTGTGGTGGCCTGGGATCGACTGCTCTCGGCTGGCAGCTGTACTGCTGCGTGCTTGTTTGCGGGCATGGACATTAAGGACATTAAGACCATTAAGACAAAGTCCTAGTTGTGGTGATGTTACAAAGGATGAAGTCCCTTCTGCTCACTGTTCTGGTATGTTACAGCTGTATTAATGCTCTTAGCCCTCTCTACCTTGCTGCTTCGGCTCTTGGATATTATATTTGTCTATTTGTCTTATGGCTCTCTTTTATTCATCTCTGGATTTGCATAATCTGAACTCTTCATATCGTCTTCCCATGGACATATATAATCACTGTGCTTCCTTGGAAATTCTACGCCGTCCTCGATATGTCCACCAAGGATCTCGGCGCAGTTTCTGTAAAGGCGCACAGTTCGCTTTCTTGTTAGCGATTACATTCCAGTAATTTCATCCCGTCGTTCCTCTTCAAAGTCAGGCGCAGAGTTACAGTCTGTAAATCCGTTAAATCTCTGTTCAATTAAGTTTTCATCTCCAAATGCTGAGAAAGCTGAGCCGCTGACGGTGAGGATGGCCTTGGTAAATGCGAGGTCACTATCTAATAAATCATTCATTTGAAATGACTTTTTCATCTCGAATTCGCTTGACTTTTTATTTGTGACTGAAACACGGCTGAAACTGGATGAATTATCATCCCTTGGTGAACTTTCTCCACCGGATTGTGCTTTTTTTAGCACTCCAAGACTTTCTGGTCATGGTGGGGGTGTTGCTACTGTTTTTAAAAACAATTTTAAAAACAAAAAAATTACATACAGATGTGTATTCCAGTTCTGAGGTGCAGTTAATGAGAATCGACATAGGGGGTCCTGTATTATGTGCACTGGTTTACAGGCCTCCGAAATTTAACAAGGACTTCATTCAGCAATTCTCTGAGTTCCTTTCTAATATTGTGTCTCCCTGTGATAAACTGTTGATTCTAGGAGACTTTAATATTCACCTTTGCTGTCTGTCTAAACCTTTGGTGAAAGAGTTTTTATGCCTCATTGAATCTTTAAATCTGTCAAAATTAGTTTTTAGCCCTACTCATAATTTGGGGCACACATTGGATCTGGTGTTGTCACATGGTTTTCCTGTAACAAATCTGAGAGGGATTGATGCTGCTATTTCAGATCATTTGCCAATTTTGTTTGAATCTGTCTGTGTTTCTCCCACCTCCACTTCCTCTCAGTCTGTAAGTTATTCTCATTTCATTCATCTTTCCACTACCAGTTTATTTTCAGAGTACTATCAAGCTAACTTTGCAGATGCTGTCTTCTTTGACAAATTAAACACTGAAGAAATGGTGGAGGTTTTTACTAAATCCTGCTCTGTTTCTATAGGAAAGCTAAGGGAAAGGGCAAAGCTCAGCCTTGGTTAAATGATAACACCCGCTCTCTTAGACAAGAGTGTCGTAAGGCAGAGCGAAAGTGGAAAAGAGACAAACTTCAAGTCTTGTAAGAATGTTTAACTGCATGCTTTACTAGTTACCAAAAGTCAGTAAAAGAGGCTAAGTCTAAATGCCTCTCCAAACTCATCACTGAAAATGCTAACTGACCGAGAATGCTGTTTAAGACAATTGATTCAGTGCTAAATCCCTTACCAGCCCCTTCTCTTGTTCCATCTAGGGAAACCTGTGAGAACTTTTAAATTTTTTTTGATAATAAAGTCTTGGAGATCAAGGCTTCCATTAAGCCATCAACATATGATCCCTCTTTGATTTGTTCATCAACAGATTTGCTAACTTGTTTTCATCCAGTTACCTCTACTCAGCTAGCTGATATTGTTTCAAAAGCTAAATGCTCCAGCTGTGATTCCGATGTCATTTCAACTCGTCTTTTCAAGGAAGTGTTTGTAACCTTGAGCCCGGCTGTAACAGCCATTATTAACAGTTCTCTATCAAATGGAGTTTTACCTGCTAGTTTTAAACCTGTTGTGGTTCACCCTCTGCTTAAGAAACCCCATCTTGATGCATCTATCCTTAGCAATTTTAGACCTATCTCCAAATTGCCTTTTATTTCAAAGCTCTTAGAGAGAGTTGTGTACTGTCAGTTGAGTTGTTATATCAGTATGTCCAATATTTTAGATACTTTCAGTCGGGTTTTAGATCAATGCACAGTACGGAAACCGCACTGTTGAAGGTCAGCAATGACCTGTTGCAAGTTCTCGATACTGGTTCGTATGCGGTGCTTGTCTTGTTGGATTTAAGTGCTGCATTCGATACAATCGATCATAGTATTATGTCACATCAGTTGGAAAAGGTGGTGGGTATTCAGGGTGTTGCCCTGCAGTGGTTGGCCTCTTACCTCAAAGATAGAACCTTCTCAGTGAGCATTGGGAAGTTTTCTTCTTCGTCAGTTCCCCTATTATGTGGTGTGCCCCAAGGGTCCATTTTAGGCCCTCTTCTCTTTTCACTTTATATGCTCCCCTTGGGTGCCATTTTTAAGAAATATAAGATCTCCTACCACTGCTATGCTGATGATACACAATTTTATCTACCAGCTAAAACTGACAGTAGTTATCCTTTGGAAGTGCTTGCGACTGTTTTGAGGAGATCAAATGTTGGATGGCTAATAATTTTTTGCAATTAAACGAAAGCAAAAGTGAAATTCTGATTTTAGGCCCCTCCAGGTCTCCATCTGTTTTTAATTTAGGTTCTCTTTCTGCCAGTGTTCAACCTCATGTAAGAAATCTTGGGGTTACATTTGATTCGTCACTACATTTTGAGAAACAAATCAGTACAGTGGTAAAGGGCAGTTTCTTTCATCTGAGATCGGTTGCGAAATTAAAACAGTTTCTACCCCCGAAACATTTGGAGACTGTAATCCACGCTCTCATAACATCACGCCTGGACTACTGTAATTCCCTATACTGTGGCCTGCCTCAAATTGCGATCTCTCGCCTGCAAATTGTCCAAAATGCTGCAGCAAGACTTCTTACCGGAACAAAAAAGAGGGATCACATTTCTTCCATTTTAGCGACTTTACATTGGCTTCCTGTAAAGTTTAGAATCGATTTTAAAATTGCTGTTTTTGTGTACAAGGCTTTATCTGGTGTCGCAGCAAAATACATTAGTGACCTTCCGATTCCTTACTCTCCCCAAAGAGCACTTAGGTCTAGTTATCAGCTTCTCTTAACCGTCCCACGTTGTCACTATAAAACTAAGGGTTGTCTGCTGCAGCAGCTAAACTTTGGAACAGTCTGCCTGTAAATGTGAGGTTTGCTCCTTCACTAGCCAGTTTTAAATCGGCTCTTAAATTGTATTTGTTCTCTCTGGCTTTTGATTAAGATTAGTTTAAGGGTTTTATGTTGAAGTTTTCTGATTGTATTTTATTTAATGTGTTTATATTTTGTATTTATGTGCTCATCGTTTTATTGTACAGCACTTTGGTGCAACTCTGTTGCTTTTAAATGTGCTATAGAAATACATTTTGACTTGACTTTGTGTGTGGAACAGATTAAAATTTAAGTCTTCCCCTCCAAAGCTCTCAAATCACTTTTGTGTTTGTTTACATTTCAAATATGGCATTTCACACCAGTTTTGACATCAATCAAGCCAAATGGCATTAGTTCTCCCATGCGTTGTACCAGGTCACAACTTGCCAGGTTTGCAAATGGGTCATTAGCCAAAGTCTGCTCCACTTTTGGCACTTTTCTGTTATCAACAAAGGAAAAATGTGAAGAAATAAATGTTTTGCTAAATTTTCCATCTTCTACTCGATCCCATCCGATTGGCCCTTTACCGATAAAAGGGTGTGTGTGATGATGTTGTACTAAAAAAAAAAAAAAAAACATATCATCTCATACGTTTTGGTTTATTGCAAAAGAAATCTGTCCTTGAGCCATTTCCATACAGAGTTTTGTGTATATGGCAAACTATTCCTTTGGCGTCCCAGATGTCCCCAAATATTTGTAAAATGGAGAGAGTATTATGACAATTAATTGAAATTTGCCAGCTTACTGTCATTATAATTTCACAAATAATTACAATAGTAGGAAATATCAGAAGATGACATCAAAATGGAGCAGCTGCTTGTCTGATAGGACTGTGAGTATCTCCCCTTATGCGACGAAGCACATAGGTCTGGGCATCATTGGTCCTGATGTTGCACCCATCACCCTGGCATCCTGTGCTGAGTACAGAGTAATGGGGGAAACTTTCAGGTGTGTACACAGCAATTAAAGAACAAATTAATGCAGCGTTATATCAAGCTGCCAAATGTAGTGGAGGCCAATTACATTTTGTATCATAATTCCTTGGCGCACCTTGCGACACAGGTTTATGATGCACTTGATGGCATGCACATTCCCCATTCCACGAAGGATGGCTACCACAATTACATTAATTGCAAAGGGTGGCCATTCATTGTTCTCCAGGCACTTGTCGATGACAGGTGCATGATACGAGATATTTGTGTTGGCACTCTTGGAAATGCCCATGACGCAGCTGTGTTTGCAGCAGATCTGTACTGGTAAACCTAACCTGGTGAAGACCATTCAACATCCTTTAACAGTGCGAGTAATGCTTTACATACAATTAATTGCCTTTCAAAGACGTATACCTAGTCGTTATGATTAACATAGGCTAACGATTGTGGTTCAATATTTTACCACTGTTGGGCCTCATGTATTCCGATAGAAGACAAAGGCAGGCCTAACAGTCATAAAACCTGACAGAGGCCCACAGTCATAAATCTTACTGATAAAAACCACGCCAAAATCAAACAAAACAGACTACAAATCCCATGAAGCCTTGCTCACTAAAGTATCGAACTCTCAACTCCTATTGGATAAGGCACACAACAGAACGCCCCACAACCATGATGTCATCAGGAGTAGAAATGCCTCTGAGATGCTTCCGGGATTTGCTTCCAGCAACTTTGCTCGCTGTGTGTAGACACAGCTCATCGCTGCTCTCAGGTTTAGCCTCGTGGAACAAGGAAGTAACTTCCGACTTGAAACTGTGGCCATACAATCTCCAATATCGCTGGACGAGTTGAGATTACTCTGTGTTCCACCGAACACTCTAACGGATCCGAAGGAGACCGCTGAGCAATCCGCATCTTCATCCGTTTGCCTACAGAAGTGAAGAGAGAAAAGATTTCTCTTCCGTCTTCAATCAAGTCGACGTCGCTGATTTATCCGCCAGCCCGCCGAGAATCAGCAGCCGTACCACCCGCCGACAGAGCGAGGAAACAGCCTCCCGTCATCACCCGAGCCTCGAGGAACCGAGTCGGAGTTAAAGGACGGATGAACACACATTCTAGCTGCATCCTCATGCGATTCAAGTAAGAGGTTTACGTCTGGGCAGAGATAGAATATTATAGTGTGTTATTCTTGTGTATCAAGGTTATTGCTTGTACAGTTTACGGACCGCCGAGTCCGCTCATTGCGGCTAATACTCAAGGTATTTAATTATCACGAATGAGATCTGCTGTGTTGTAGTCCAACCACATTGGACTGTTGTGCATTTCCGCCATCGCGGGTGAGACTGGCACACTGAGTTTATCCATTAAAGAATCAAAGACCGCGGGACGGTTAACGGGCCGTCCACCGCGTCTCTGAGTGATAAACTAACAGCTGCTTTCTCTCTCGCGACCGCGAAATCGGCTTTGGGCCGTCACTTTATTCTCTCTCTCTCTCGTACTAACCACACACACACACACATGCGACCCCTCATAAACATTCTCGCACACATTTTTGGCTAGTAGATAGCTTCGTGATAAAACTCAGCTTTGTCCCTAAGCTATCGTACAAGCGGATACACGCGGTAAACTGGCAGACGCCATTGACTGGTTTCTCTCCAACCACATTCGCAGCCATATTCTCTGGCAAGAAGTCTCACATGACATACTCTCCACGAGAGTCACGTCCGCCATTTTGTGCGCGTCACTCCTTACACACACACACACACACAATCTCTCTCTCACACACACACCTTCATGTGTTATAGGATTATTTTGGTTACCATATCTAATCATGTCACTGTTTAGTTTGTAGTTGTAAGTCGGAAGTTTATTGACAGCATTGTATTAATTATTAATTGATATTACTGCATAAATAAACTTTGTTATATTTCAAAGAGAAGTGTTTTGGTTTGTTTTGCATACGCCTGTGTCAAATGCTGACGGGATGTCAGTGCTCGGATTCAGCCTTCATTATTTTTCTTTTCGAAAATCGATGTCATTTTTCCTAAGAGAACAATCTAATATTGAGACTGTTATACTATCTGGTTATTAGTCCCTGATTCCAGGGTGGTGCCCCGGCCATATTAATCCTTATTAATATTCTATTGATTTTTGATAATTGATAATTATCTTTGATGATTGTTGAATTTGAAGGATCAGTAAGCTAGTGTTAATTTTAATTAATGTTTCATAGATGTTAATGATTAGTGATTATCTTTGATAATTGTTGATTTAAAGGATTAAAAAAAGCTAACATTGATTCTCATCAATGTTCTATTGATTTTAATAATTAATAATTATCTTTGATAATTATTAATTATTGCTAATAACCAAACCCGCTCCTAAATGTAGCGAACTACATTTACTGGAGCCCCATATGAGGTTTTAATGAGTTAGATTCTATTATTTAATTTAAATATTAATTAATAACTAAAGAAATAATTATTAATTATTTCTGATAGTAACACTGATCTAAACAACCAGTAAAGCCCTACACCACTCTAAATGTTATTGAACTTCGAGGTGAAAGTAACTTGATGGGGTATTAAAATATTTAAAGTTAATAACATTGAGAAGGAATTTGACACATAGGCTGAAATATTTGCTATTTTAACAACATAATGTTTATACAATGACAGCATTCATTAGCCCACACAAGGCGTGTCAAATATTTTGATTGGCACAGTAAATCAGGTTTGCTGTGTTTCTGTATCACTCAGGAACCCTGAGAGACAACCGCATGAATGAATGAATGCTACAATTGATATTGAGGGAGTCCAGGTGCCTCTACTAGATGAAGGAGGACCAGTTTATGCACTGCTCCCTCGGCTCATCAAAAGTTATTCTGGACCCAGTCTGTCAAAGAACAGGAAGCATTCAATCGTCACTTGAATGGTCCACGGGTTAAGGTGAAGCATGCATTTGGATAGCTGAAAGTAAGGTTGTGCATCCTTGCAAAATACTCTGATATTCACCACTCATTGATGGCCACAGTTGTGGCAGCGTGTTGTGCAATCCATAACATCTGTGAGATGGAGAAGGAACAATTTTTTCCATCTAGTCAAGACACGTGCAGTGAAGGTGAGCCACAACCACATCGCTTAGAGGCATGAGCATGCCTTTCTGCAGCATTAGCACAAAGCTCAAAACAATGAACAACTTGTGAGATGACTGTGGCAATTGACTGAATGGCTTGTTGATCTCGCTCTGCTTGCTCACGCTGTTGATGGAGGAAATCCTAAAAATTGGCTTAAACCTTAGACAACAGCTTTGAACTCAGACATTGAAAACAACACTCATGATAGTAGAGGTGATTTCAAAAAAGTATTTTGTGTGAAATGCATTTTGTTTAATATATTTTTGAATAACCTAATAGATCTGAGCACTTCACTGACCCATATGAATGAGACTTGTGAAATACAGACAAGGGTAAGATTTTCACTGAATTATGGATTGGTCTTTTCTTCACACAAAGCTATTGCATGGATGCCGATGGCTCGAAATATAGTGCACAAGTCATTTGAACTACTTTTATGGTGCTTTTTGTCATTTTTGGAGCTTGACAGTGAAAGACATGGAGTGAATTAATTATGAAAGAATTTTAATTTTTGGGTGAACTTTCAAAAATCTTTTTTGTGACGTCCATCACAAAGGCAGTATATAGAATCATATTCAGGGCACTTACAATTTATGCCCATAAATTTTGAGGCCACATTATAAACTACATAATAAACTTGCCGCTGGGTGCGTTTCTTTCAAAAAGGCAACAGAACCATAAAACACCAGAGACATTAATTTGAGAATAAACAAGCAGGTTTGTCTCTTGTAAACTTTCATTTGAACTTTGCTGTAAACTTTATTTGCCTGGTACCAACTGGCCTGCCAGTTATGGCTCCTTTCTCCTGTTAATTTTATGTTTGAGTGTTAAATTCTCAGCAGGGTTCAACCTTACCTACTTCATTCAGAAAGAAAACATTCTCAGTACATGCTGTTAGAATGAACACATTCTTACATGCATCATTAAATATCTGTTGTCAAAATATGTCACAGAAAACTATTTGTAAATGTGTTTTTAAGTTCCTTAGTGGTGCAATTACTATATCAAGTTATGTTTCTCTTTTTTAGTGTACAAGGAATGAGGAATTGTTGGCAAGTTTCTAAGCTACCCGTTTAGTAGTGTAGAAACATACCATTAGCTTAGCTTCGCTAACTAAGCTACATTCATCAAAATGAGCTACAGTATGTTTTCGCTCCATCCCCAGTGTCCAGACAAAGGGCATCAAACTTGCTGATGTGGTATCTGCTCTCCCGGCGAGCTAGACACTGACCTCTGTCTTGTTCACTCTATGTGCCAGCGCTAACAGAGCGAGAATCCCAGTTTAGCCGTTTTCACGTTAGCATTCACTGTCTGAAGCAGCACCTTCAGTGAGAGCATGCTGAGATGAGTTCACCAGGCCGTGGGGTTTGGAGAGCAAACACAACACTTCACATGTTCAAGAATAGACCTGACTCACCTCCAACTCACCTGTGATATAGCATATTGTTGTTGTTAGCAGAAATGCTGCATTTCCAAAACAGCCCACTTACGGAAAACATTTGCATTTCATGCAGATTTTTTGCAAAAACGTTCTTCAACAACAACATAAAAAAAGTTCAAATGCCTTGGGAATATTAAGTGGAAATTAAGTAGTTTTTAGTTTCTTTAAAATTAGTTTCAGAGCTGTCACTTAGCAGTTAGCACATGTGCCCCAGACATTTTTAGCCTTGGCACGCATGTGGAAGATGCAGGTTCAAATCCGCCCTGCATTGTGTCCCAATCACATTCCCCTTCTAGTAATTTTTTTTGCTAAATTATTACAAAACGTGACAGTTTCTTGGTGAAATAAACACTAGAGGCGCTACAACAACGATGACTTTTATTCACTTTCACACAAATCACAAGTTAAATGGCAGATTGTCAGTTCATAAACACTTCTTTTCACGCTGTTCCTCACACATTGCTATCTTATGACATTAAAACACTTATAGCACGATACATTTTAACGTTTGCATTACATAACCAGCTGTGTGATGAAACTGTGCGGTAGCTCAACTGATAGAGTGTTGCACTTGCGATGTAAAGGAATCTTCGTAATCTTTCATTAAAATGTAATAATTTTCTCCGCCTTTAAAATGACTTTTCATTTGACGTCACAAATCCCTCTTACACTGATTGATTTCAACCCCCTCCAACCACCTCCACTCCACTCCATTCTTTTATTCACATCAACCAATTCTCGATGAATGAAATCAAGTCCCAACCTACCTTTTTTTCTCTTTGAATACCTTGTATCACTCTGAAACATGTCAGATTATGGAAGTTAAATGGGTTGCAAACAGTGTTTAACATAACTAAATTATATTTATGACACATGTACTCTGTTTGCATAGCATGTCTTGGCTATGTTAACATAGTTTTTCACTAAAAATGGCCTCTTGGATACTTGAGACATGTAAACTTGAACAAGTTGCCAAAGAAAACAAGTAAAAAAAAAAATAAAAATAAAAAAAATACTTGGAGTGAGAAACTGAGCACTCTGATATCTGATCTGTCTGAGAGAGAGAGTTTAGCTCCTTTCATGTGTCAGTGAGGACTGAGGTGTCTTAAAGAGACATCACACAATGTCCATCACTGCAGCAGTTTGTCTTCATCAATCATCTCGCTGTTTGTTGACTATAGCAACAGGATGTCACAGTAATTTCTATGGATCTTGTTATTGGGGTCTGCCCTCTCACAGCAGGAATTTCCTCCACATGGGATGTACATATGAGTGCGTTTGTGACGCATTTTCTATAGGGATCAGCTTTTTTCTTCCACAGTTTACATTTCCAGCAATTATTATGTCCGTTGTCAAGCTTAAACCTATAAGTCATAGCATTTTGGGCATCATAGGTGCATTTGAATGTTCTATTTGAATGATTTGAATGTGCAATTCTGTATCGGTAGGCAGCTCACTAGGGTTTAAAAATGTTTAAATTAATACTATTGCTCATACTCAGTTTTGGGTGTAGTCTGATTACAAAGTAATGAGTTACTGTAATCTAATTACTTTTTAAATCATAAATTAGTGTAACCCTTTACATTTTAAATTCTAGTAATCAGATTACAGTTACTGACTTTCAATTAAGTTAATTACTTAAGTTACAAATATTTCTAAAATAGTTTTATTTAAAATGTAAAACATGAATTATGTATGTGACAGATGAAGAGAATGACTTTGCATGCAACAGTGAATGAGGAAATATAGACATTAATCAGCAAAAACCAAAAACATTTCTGTGAAAAGTGTTTTAGAAAGTGACTTAAAAGAAGGGATACACCGATGTATCGGCCACCGATATTTATCGGCCAATTATTGACCAAATAAAACCATCAGAAAAGTTTTAAGAATGATTCATTTATAATTAATTATTAACACACTTTGTAAAAACTCTTTGAATTTAAATGTACAATCCAGAAATAATGATAGCAACAGAATGTAGAAGAGTTGCCACTCCTAAGATCATGCAATATTTAATTTATAATCATTCTCGTTCTCACATTTAGGAAAAAACATTGTTACAGACATGACAGTTATGAAAGTGGAACTTACCTCTATATGATGAGGTAAAACCATCCAGAAAGCTTTTAAACCGGCAGCAAACTTTGACTTCTGAGACATTGGTTTGGTAACCATTAAGGCTGCACGACTGATTGAGTTAAGATTGAAATCGCAATATGGTCTTGCGGGATTACAAAAGCTTGAATGGCTGCGTTTAAAAATAGATTGCAATCAGTGATTCAGTCAGCGCTTCATTCAGCATTGTGTAAGCAAGCGGTGCCCTCTAGTGGTCTGGATGGCATTTTCCATTATCCATTACACCACAATAAACCTTAAAAGGGCATTTTGTTCCTTTGGTTGACATTTCTGTGGAATTGCCCAACATATGCATGATATGAATTTGTGATGTTCTATTATATACTGTACAAACATATAAAATGTGAGCTTTATTGTTTTGAACTGAAAAAAAAATATATCTTTCATTGTGGCTCTCTTTATAATTTTGGCCTGTCATGTGTTCAACAGATCCGATCCATGTTCAATGGAAATAATTTATTGTTAGAACAGAGAAAAGGCTTTTGTAGCTCTTTGTACATTTTTCAAACATAAGTCCTGAGCAAAACAGTGACCTGATGACAAAATAAGGTAAGTGTCAAAATATTGGGATCAGCATCGTATCGGCCAATAGGTTTTTGTTAAAATTGGTATCGGAAAAACATTTTAATATTGGTGCATCCCTACTTAAAAGCAAAGTAATTAGTAATGTGATTACTCTTTGATGAAGTAATCAGTAAAGTAAAATTATACAAATTTTAAAGGAGTAATTTGTAGTGGATTACATTTTTGAGTAATTTTCCCAACACTGCTCATTCTTGAGGTTAGAATCAGAAGTTGCTCTACAAATAAGAAAGTTTCTTTACTTTGATGACTGGGTTGTAAAAGTTCTGTTATGGTCTATTCTTATCCGTCATACTTGTTTTTATATCCTTGATAATTACATACCATTTATTGAAAAAAACGAAATACACATTACCATATATTCTGGATAATTTTTCAAAATGTGTAAAAATGCTTAACCATATAGGTCTCTAATGTAGGGAACCACTTTAAAATAGACCAGATACCTTATTGTTTTTCTGTTAAAATCATGGACAATTTCCCATCAATGTTTAAAAATGTTTATAAACTATGGAAAATTTTTGGTTAATTCAACCCCTGGTTAGATAATTGAACAAAACCTTAACCCTCTCACTGTAAAGAATCCAACTTCAATTTTGTCAGATAAGCTCAATTTTAAAAGTTGATTGAACTATCTAATGTCGAAAAAAGTGAGTTTACTTAAAACAATCAATTAAGTCAAATTTTATGTCTTTTAAGTCAGAGCAACCTACATTTTTAAACAGTGAGCACATACAATATTAAGTTTGGTGGTGAAGGTAGAACATACAGGCTTTTGAGCATGCTCAGTTTGATCACTGACCCTCCAACACCCCCCATTTGAAACTTTGTGCACCTCTGTGAAATGGAATTTTAAATTTGACGGTTGTAAGTCTATAAAGCCAGGCTCTACCATGGAAAATCAGGAAATATGTGGGAATTTAAATGTTTGATTTCATATCTTTAATGATGATATTCATTTGTTAAAGTCATGGAAAGGTCTTGAAAATTCATGGGTCAAAATCTGGGGGAACCTTGCAAGGCTGAGCACTATGTACTTCACATTATTGCACCTGCTACTGAGCATACCTACTGGAGATGCATTGTGGCTTAAGACACAACCCACAGTCCCCTGCTCTTGAATTTATTTTTAAGTTTTGAATGAATAGATGATTTTGCTCTTTATGTGTTTTTAATTATGTTTTGCTGTAAAAAGATGTTTTGTTTAAAGTCACCATCAGGGTGATTAGTGTTCGCTGTGTCGAAGTTTCTTTATTTATGAAGTTGATTCAACTTTTAAAAGTTTGAAGTACTTGTAACCTACACCACCATTTAAGTTAGACCAATTATTTGTCTCTTGGTGGGGCTGATACATGATATATAGATCTGCATAAATATATTTACAAATATATATATATATATATATAAATATATTGCCAATAGTTTGGAATAATGTCCAGATTTTGCTCTTATGGAGAGAAATTGGTACTTTTATTCACCAAAGTGGCATTCAACTGATCACAATGTGATAATGTAACTTCTTAAACTACTTCAGAGAGTTCTCATCAAAAAATCCTCCACGTGCAGTAATGACAGCTTTGCAGATCCTTGGCATTCTAGCTGTCAGTTTGTCCAGATACTCGGGTGACATTTCACCCCACACTTCCTGTAGCACTTGCCATAGATGTGGCTGTGTTGCCGAGCACTTCTCACGCACCTTAAAGTCTAGCTGATCCCACAAAAGCTCAATGTGGTTAAGATCCATAACACTCTTTTCCAATTATCTGTTGTCCAATGTCTGTGTTTCTTTGCCCACTCTAACTTTTCTTTTTGTTTTTCTGTTTCAAAAGTGGTTTTTTCTTTGCAATTCTTCCCATAAGACCTGCACCCCTGAGTCTTCTCTTTACTGTTGTACATGAAACTGGTGTTGAGCGGGTAGAATTCAATGAAGCTGTCAGCTGAGGACATGTGAGGTGTCTATTTCTCAAACTAGAGACTCTGATGTACTTATCCTCTTGTTTAGTTGTACATCTGGTCTTCCACATCTCTTTCTGTCCTTGTTAGAGCCAGTTGTCCTTTGTCTTTGAAGACTGTAGTGTACACCTTTGTATGAAATCTTCAGTTTTTTGGCAATTTCAAGCATTGTATAGCCTTCATTCCTCAAAACTTGACTGTCAAGTTTCAAGAGAAAGCTGTTTCTTTTTTTTTTTTTTTTTTTTTGCCATTTTTGACCTAATATTGACCTTAAGACATGCCAGTCTATTGCTTACTGTGGCAACTCAAAAACAAACACAAAGACAATGTTAAGCTTCATTTAATGAACCAAATAGCTTTCAACTGTGTTTGATATAATGGCAAGTGATGTTCTAGTACCAAATGATCAATTTAGCATGATTACTCAAAGATAAGGTGTTGGAGTGATGGCTGCTGGAAATGGGGCCTGTCTAGATTTGATCAAAAATGACTTTTTTCAAATAGTGATGGTGCTGTCCTGACTATACTTTGTGATCAGTTGAATGCCACTTTGGTGAATTAAAGTACCAATTTCCTTCCGAAACAGCAAAATCTGTATATTATTCCAAACTTTTGGCCGCCAGTGTTTATTATATTATTTTAAAGAATATTGAAAATTATGGACAGATATACTTAAAAAAATCAAGTTTACTGAACTTAATGATCAATTATATTTTTGAGTTTGCTGAACTTATTGTATTGAGTTCATGGAACTTACGATTCAACTTGAATTGTTAAGTTGGTAAAACTAATTTGCCTGAAGTTGAGTAAACTCAAAAATGCTTTGCAGTTTGTCGCCTTTAGGTTTACTCAACTTTTTATTTTTTACAGTGTAGTAAATTTCACAACTTGGTCTCATGAAATTTACGTGACAATGGCAAAATTTTGGCAAACAAAAATAATGAGCTTCATTACACATTTGACTGCAGTTTCCCAGTAAAATGTCAAGCGGGGGGCTTCAAAATCGAATGAAATTATGTTGTAATCAGACGAGGTTTTTAAGGTGAATATTAGATGGAGTAAAATCATTTTAATGAGTAAAATGTACTTCTCTAACCTAAAACTTTAACCTAAACCTAACCAATAGTGTTCAAAAAGATAAATGAGAGGTTAAAAAAACAGACATCCATACCCTTAACCTACACTTAAACCTAATAATAATAAAGCAATAATAGTGCTTTTAAAGCAAATTCGACATGAAAAGCACATTTACTGATCATATCGTGTCACTTCTATGGCACTTTAACTTTCATTTCGAGCATCCTTGGGTGGGTCTGTGGTAATATAGTATATTGTTTTTCAAATTATCATGTTTTGATATAATAACATATCAGGGTGTGAGTAATAGAATGAAAAATAAGTTTTTATATATTCCTAAACAGCTGTTTTAGTTGTGATTTGTGTGAAATTGAATAAAATGTGCAGTTGTTCTAGTGCCTCTCATGTTAATTTCACCAGGAAACTGCAGCAAAACGTATAAAGTGGCACGTAAAACTCGGTTTCAAAACATGTAGTTATAGTAACGTTCATTCTATGAGACTAGGTTGAAATTTCAGCACGTAACTCGCACGGTCTGTGCTATGTACATGATTGATACTTAAATTGTGCAGTTTGTTGAGAAGTGTGCTGTTTCTTTCGTTATAATTTTCTCCCAGTAGATGATAAAACAGGTGAAAAAATCTTACATTGAAATGACCTGAGCCATATCTAGAGCAATGCCCTAGCAACACACTGGCAACAACTCACAGCATCTTAGAATTGTGGCAGCAAGTTTTGCATGGTCAAGCACTACTAACATTATCTTCAAGAAAAAAACTAAATTGTGTATTTTTTACTATTTTACCCTACCGTTTACCATTTGTGTTGTACCGCTTTATATGTTAATGTGTTTGGTTGTATCTGGTTACTTTCTAATGAGT
This sequence comes from Myxocyprinus asiaticus, assembly GCF_019703515.2. Classification (NCBI taxonomy): domain Eukaryota; kingdom Metazoa; phylum Chordata; class Actinopteri; order Cypriniformes; family Catostomidae; genus Myxocyprinus; species Myxocyprinus asiaticus. The sequence goes on from NC_059389.1 coordinate 27,969,189, forward strand.
TGTCTTTAATTAGCAGCTCATGTTCTGTGGTAATAGATACAGATGAATGGAGTTCGCATCAGTGTTTTCTGTTATGGAGAGTGGAGAAGCAGCTGAAGTTTAAGAGTCAAGGTCACGCAGACCCCTCGCCTTCATCTGTCAGCTCCTTTTGATCTGCAGATTCTTTGTCCCGTCTTTCTGCATGCTCTGCCTTTAACATGGGGTCAGAAGTCACCATGGGGCAAGGCCACAGGATCCCTGCCCTGCCTGACACAAACCTCCTTTCTCCCTCCTGCTTTACTTTTGCAATAACATACTATGAAGTAGTCTCGGGTGGTATGAGAGTATATACTGTATAGTATAATGGTAGAAATTAGTCAAACAACGATTTTGCTACACCCTTTATACCGCAGCAGATTTATATGTGGCTCTGAGTGGGCAGAACTGTTTTACATTATTTACACATGTGAGCAACAAACTTGGTCACTTTATATTATTTTACTGAACGTATAGCTGATCATGAAAAGATCACATGTAAATGTTCACTAAGATGCATTCGAGAAGCTCAGAAGTTTGTTTGAGATACATACAAGACACGGCTCGGCCAATTGAAAATGCATATTGTTGTTCATTGTTCATGTGACATCAGTCACAGTGCGGGCAATTTTTGAGACATGAAAGTTCACCACCTGGTGATGCTTGTCCCAAATTTTACACATTAAGTCACAAATATGGGTGGCAAAACATTCGGAACACGCTGATTTCCTGTGTGATCATGTTGACATTGTTATCATCATCGGAAGTGAACTCCATTATTTTCATTACGGCTGTAGATTTTACTCATCAATTTAATGCGATTATATAAAAAAGAATGCGTTCAAAAAACACAATTAATCATGTTCATTAATTAATCAATAAATCCATGATAAAAGTATGCATTTTCCTACCATCTGAGCAATTCAAGCTTGAGATAAATGTAGCTTTGTGTTTTTACGAGCTGTGTCAGCAGGGGGCAGTCAGCGCATCAACAAACCTTGCATGAAGCACAGCCACAGAACGAGAGTCGGTCACACAAGACACGTTCTTGACAGCTGGATGAAGCACAACATAATGCAGGGATCTCGAGACACGGTTTTCAAAGTTTCAACTACTTTTAACTTGACACAGCAAAATCGTGATGGTTATAATGCTGAAAACCAGTTAGATACCTCAAAAGCATCCATCTGATGCACATGTACATAGACTGACAATTAAAAATGCACAGATGGAACACAAGAACACATCCTGTTAGAACAGAATATATTGATCAACTCAATTGTCTGGAGTTGGCTTCAGTTCAATGATATGGAAATAAAACATATACAGTACTGTGCAAAAGTTTTAGGCACTGGTGAAAAATGTTCCATAGTAAGGATGTCTTCAAAATTAATGACATATAGTTCCCTATCTGTCACTCACTCGACGTTGTGTCGATGTAGTGACACTAGGGGTCACTCTTGGGAGCCCGAGACACCTCTGGTCTTTGATAAAAGGCCAATGAAAATTGGTGCATGGTTTTTGCATACCACTCCCCTGAACATATGGGTATAAAAGGAGCTGGTATGCAACCACTCATTCAGATTTTCTCTTCGGAGCCAAACGGTCGATGTTTACTGAGCTGACTGTTCATTCACCTCTGCTGGATCTGACAGTGCATTGCAGCGGCTTCTCCCTCCTCTGCACTGGTGCACTGCAGAGAATGCCCCTGGGCACTTCGGCAGAAAAAAGAGAGTACATTTTTCTAAAAGAGTATATTTCTCTAAAAGAGCGGCACACACGGAACGTCTTTTTAAAGACGCATCTTTTTAAAGATGCCTTTCTGTTTGTGTGTTATTCCTGGTTGCGGTCGTTACCTCTCAACTTCTGATGGTCACGACCGCTGTCTTTCGTGTCTGGGTGCGACCCACGCGGAGATAGCATTCGTGGATGGATCATGTACTCACTGCGAGAACATGACCATGGCAACGTTGCGGTTGCGGCATGCTTTCGTAATTTGGGGACCCCAATGGGACCACCTCCGCCGGGTATCCCCCCATGGAACTCCCATTCCCCAGTACGCTCGTCTGCCCCGATCGGGCTTCCAGATGAGTCCGCTGGCTTGTCTCACGGCGAGTTCGACCTCTTGTTCGGAGCCCGCGAAGCTGATGAGCTCTTGAGCACAGCATCGGAGATCGGGCTCATCCAGTCAGACGCAGAAGCCTCAGCTGAGCTCCCCCCCTTGGGTACGGTTGCCCAGTCACAGGCTGATGCGGAAATGACGGACGTGCTTTTCCGGGCAGCCGCGAGCGTCGGGCTAGAGTGGAACCTTCCGCTCTCCCCTGAACCCTCGCGGCTCGATGATTGGTTCCTGGGCTCACGGCACCATTCAAAGCAGCCACGCCCCGCTCCAGTCCCTTTCTTCCCGGAAGTGCATGAGGAGCTGACAAGATCGTTGGAGGCACCTTTTGCTGCCCGGTCCCGATCTTTCAGCTCCCCTGCCCTCGATAGCGGGGTGGCCAGGGGCTATTCAGCGATTCCCCGGTGGATAAGGTGCTCATGGTGCACCTATGCCCGCAGAGTGCCGCCACCTGGCACGGACGCCCAAAGCTTCCATCCAAGGCCTGTAGGTTTACGTTGTCCCTGACGGCCAAAGCCTACAGTGCCGCTGGACAAGCCACCTCCGCCCTGCACGCCATGGCTCTCCTGCAAGTCCACCAAGCCAAGGCACTAAAGGAACTGCATGAGGGTAGTTCCGCCCCAGATTCGATGCAGGAGCTGCGCTCGGCGACCGACCTCGCTCTCCGGGGGACGAAGGTCACGGCGCGGTCTCTCGGGCGGGTGATATCCACCTTAGTGGTCCAGGAGCGCCACCTTTGGCTCAGCCTGGTCGAGATGGGTGAGGCCGACAAGGCACGGTTCCTTGCTGCCCCCATTTCCCAGGTTGGCCTATTCGGCGACACCGTCGAGGACTTTGCCCAGCAGTTCTCGATGGTGAAGCAGCAGATGGAGGCTATCCGGCACATCCTGCCCCGGCGCGGCTCATGATCCTGCACCCTGCCTGATCGTTGCCAAGGGCGTCCCCCTGCAGTGACTGCACCGGCTCCGCCGCAGCCCACCCCTTCGGCCCGGCCCCGGCATGGAGCCCACTGCAGGAAGCAGATGCCACCCGTCTCATGGCCGGCTGTCAAGAACCCACGGAAGGCTTCGAAGCGCCCCTGAGACAGGCGACCCAGGGATGACGAAACCCACCTTGGAGCTGGTAAGCAGACCACTCTATCCCCCGGTGGAGGGCCGGGAGAAGAATCTTTTGTTGCTTTTTCATTTAATTTCGCTGCATGCCCAAGTGACTGCGGTACCCAACAGTTCAGCAAAAGAGAGGTTTCCTCATTTCCTGGGTCACGTACCCGATGTGCACGGCCGTCATCACGACCACGTCCACCTTTTCATCCTTGCAGGTTTGGCACTCCAGCGGCAGTCTCCCCGCCCCTGTGCGCCCAGCTGTGGCACAAATCCACCCCCGATGTGACAGTCTCCACGGGTCACAAGGACAGGCCTCTTCCTCCCCCATCGGAGGCTGTTCCGGGGGTGGTCACAAGGAGCCAGGTAAGTGCTACGATGTCCCTGAACTTAGCACGGCCACAACATGGCGTGGCACCTTGGGCTCCGCCCTGCCGCGAGGCCCCACCTGCCGGTACATCCAACGAGATTTTCGCATTGGTCCCCCTCGCCCAGAGCTTGGATGCGTGGCTTGCGCTTTCCAATCCATCGCGATGGCTGATCCGGACCGTCCGACATCCACTTCACCTTGGTGAAAGGCGAGAATGCTGCTACCTTGCGCGCGGAGATCACTATCCTCCTACGGAAGGATGCGATAGAGCCTGTCCCTCCGGCCGAGATGAAGAAGCGGTTTAACAGCCCCTACTTCATTGTACCAAAAAAAGGCGGTGGGTTGCTGCCAATCTTGGACCTGCAAGTACTGAACCGGGCTTTACACAGATTCCCGTTCAAGATGCTGACGCAAAAACGCATTCTGGCGAGCGTCCGGCATAAAGATTGGTTCATGGCGGTAGACCTGAAGGACGCGTACTTCCACGTCTCGATTCTACCTCGACACAGACCCTCCCTGCGGTTTGCATTCAAGGGTCGGGCGTATCAGTACAAGGTCCTCCCTTTCGGTCTGTCCTTGTCCCCTCGCATCTTCACAAGGTCGCAGAGGCAGCTCTTGCCCTGTTAAGGGAAGTTAGCATTCGCATTCTCAACTATCTTGATGATTGGCTAATCCTAGCTCACTCTCGGGATATGTTGTGTGCACACAGGCTCCTGCTGGTTCAGAGCATCTCTTTTCTCAGTTTGGAGTTGGACTCACGAATGAGCGTGCACAGTCGGTGCTGACCTGTTTGAAGGCGTTCAAACAGAAAACAGCAGTTCCACTGAAACTCTTTCAGAGGCTTCTGGGGCATATGGCATCCTCAGCGGTGGCCACTCCGCTCGGGTTGATGCATATGAGACCGCTTCAGTACTGGCTTCAGACTCGAGTCCCGAGATGGGAACGGCGCCGCGGGACACATCGCGTGGCCATCACGCCGATCTGTCACTGCCTCTTCAGCCCTTGGACCGACCTCACATTTCTACGGGCAGGCGTTCCCCTAGAGCAGGTCTCCAGGTGCATCGTGGTTACGAAAGACGCCTCCAAAATGGGCTGGGGCACTGTTTGCAACGGGCACGCAGCCGTGGGCCCGTCCATAACTGCCTTGAGTTGCTGGCAATTCTGCTCACCCTACGGAGGTTCTGGCCATTGATCCAGGGCAAGCACGTGTTAGTTCGGACAGACAACACGGCAACGGTAGCATATGTTTGCCGTCAAGGCGGTCTGCGCTCCCGTTGTATGTCACAACTCGCCTGCCGTCTCCTCCTCTGGAGTCAGCAGCACCTCAAGTCACTGCGAGCCACTCACATCCCGGGCGACCTCAACACTGCAGCGGATGCACTGTCATGGCAGGTTACCCTCAGGGGAGAGTGGAGACTCAACCCTCAGGTGGTCTAGCTGATCTGGAGTCAATTCAGACAGGCACTGGTAGACCTGTTCGCCTCCCAAGAATCCTCCCACTGCCCATTCTGGTACGCCCTTACCGAGGCACCTCTCGGTATAGACGCGCTGGCACACAGCTGGCCCCCTGGACTTCGCAAATATGCGTTTCCCCCAGTGAGTCTACTTGAACAGACCCTGTGCAAGGTCAGGGAGGACAAGGAGCAGGTCATCCTGGTAGCACCCTACTGGCCCACCCAGACATGGTTCTCGGACCTCACGCTCCTCGCGACAGACCCCCACTGGAAAATTCCCCTGAGGAAGGACCTTCTTTCTCAGGGATGGGGCACCATCTGGCACCCACGACCAGACCTCTGGAATCTCCATGTCTGGCCCCTGTATGGAACATGGAAGACTTAAGCGGTCTACCACCCGCGGTGGTAGACATGATCACTCAGGCTAGGGCCCCCTCTACAAGGCGCCTGTATGCCTTTAAGTGGTGTCTGTTCACTAAGTGGTATTCTTCCCGACACGAAGACCCCCAGAGATGGGCAGTCGGATCGGTGATTTCCTTCCTGCAGGAGAAGTTGGAAGGGTAGCTGTCCCCTTCCACCTTGAAGGTGTATGTAGCTGCTACAGCGGCACACCACGACACAGTGGACGGTAAGTCCTTAGGGAAGCATGACCAGATCATCAGGTTCCTGGGAGGTGCCAGGAGGTTGAATCCCTTCAGACTGCACCTCATTCCATCATGGGACCTCCCTGTAGTTCTTCTGGGTCTACAGAGAGCCCCCTTTGAGCCCTTGCAGTCAGCTGAGCTTAAGGCACTCTCTTTGAAGACTGCCCTCCTGACTGCGCTCACTTCCATCAAAAGGGTAGGAGACCTGCAAGCGTTCTCTGTCAGTGAAACGTGCCTGGAGTTCGGTCCGGGCTACTCTCATGTGATCCTGAGACCCTGACCGGGCAATGTGCCCAAAGTTCCCACGACCATTTTTAGGGACCAGGTGGTGAACCTGCAAGCACTGCCCCAGGAGGAGGCAGACCCAGCCCTGATGTTACTGTGTCCGGTGCACGCTTTACACATCTATTTGGATCGCATGCAGATCTTTAGAGTCTCTGAGCAGCTCTTTGTCTGCTTTGGTGGACAGCGGAAAGGAAGCGCTTTCTCCAAGCAGAGGATCGCCCACTGGCTCATTGACGCCATAACTATGGCATATCATGCCCAGGACGTGGGTTTAGGGTCACTTACTCATTCTTTATTTTTATTTTTTTTTCTTCACATTTTAGAATGTCAGAATGTAAAGTCATCACAACTATGGGAATTATGTTGTGACTAAAAAATCCAAAATAAATCAAAACTGTGTTATATTTTAGCACCTTCAAAGTGGCCACACTTTGCCTAGATTTTGCAGAAATGTACTCTTGACATTTTCTCAACCAACTTCTTGAGGTATCACCCTGGGATGCTTTTTAAACAGTATTGAAGGAGTTCCCATCTATATGCTGGGCACTTAGTGGCTGCTTTTCTTAATTATTTGGTCCAAGTCATCCATTTCAAAAACGTTTTTTTTTTTTTTTTTTTGTAATTAAATATATTAATATGTTGGCACAATTATATTTTTGTCTACAACAGTGTTTCCCAAACTGGGGTATGCGTACCCCTGGGGGTACGTGAGGTGACAATGGTGGTACGCAAATAACATTCTGAGATTTACCATTCTTTCAATTTCATCACAGTCTAAAATAACATTCATGTATTTCTCACTGGCAAAAATAATTTTGTGTGCCCTCTAGTGTAGAAACACCAAAATGGTTGTGGCATAAAGGTCAGATAAATACTCAATGAAATAATCTTATCTTTTGCGGTTTAAAAAAACCCCGCATCTACTCATGCGTTGTGCATCACACAAGTATAATTTTTCGTCAGCCCAGCACACTGCTATGTGACGTAGCTTAGTGATAGCAAGTAAAATACTTCACTGTTTTACCAGACTCGCACATGTCAGTCATCCACGATTTTAGTTTGTCTGTTTGTTTTTTTCGCAGTTTAAAATGTATTTTGTATTTAAGGTTAGATGCATAGGGAGTATTGATTCTGATGGTATAAGTTCAAAAGCTTTGATGACAGGTGTCAGACATCCAGTGCCACTAAATCATTTTCCACATTCACACACAGTAATTTTCACTCATATTTGCTCGCATGCTAGAGACCTGTTTTTACATTGTTGTATGATGTTTTTTGTGGCTCATCCAATAATAATTTTGAGTCTGAACTAACCGTTTTGTCCATTTTTAATTTTACGGTTTTGCTTGTGTTTTTTTTTTTTTTAACTCAAGTGTTACGTAATGTGAATTTGTATTCATTTATTGTAAACGACCTTATCATTTGTTTTGAGTCCAACAAGTTCCAAATAAAAGAGAAAATAAGTAGTAAAATCCAGAAATACTGTAGACTTTACTACAAGGTAACATACTTTGACAATTACCTTGATATGAAATTACTCATATTGTGAAATGCGAGTTTAGTCATGCCTCCCTTACAGTTTTTGTTTATTTTAAAGTTGGATCTATACATCTTAAGCTTTTATCAGTTACATATGTCAATATCCTCACCTGGTTCCTGGTCCTAATTGACAGCCCCTCAGTTATCATGTTGAATCATGTTTTGAACAGAAATGCAATAATGTCAGGACCCTTCACGGTGGGCTTTCAATTTGTCATATCATAAAAAGTTGCTAAACATGAGAATTAGTGGTGTTGTGATACATGGTCTTCTCTTGGATGGTGTTATCTGAGTTCTGGATCCCCGGTGTGTTCTGTCAGATTGAACAACGGGGCTCTTGTGCTGGCCACGGGCGTCTGAGGGGCCCCAGACCTGGTCACAGGTCATTGATCAGTGTGACAAGAAACTCTGTCTGGATCTGTTTAGAGCGGCTGCCTGGAACCGACTCCAGATTAGAAATGAAGAGAGGTCAAAACTGTAAGGAGCTGAAGGCAGCATTATAAATTATTTTCAAACAAGATAGATGGACAGGCAGCCAGATATTGGGGACCAGAGTTCTATGCTGTGCTATGTTGATTTGGATGAATTTGTCTGTAAATATATATGTTTTTAGCCTTTTAAAATATTCAGTTTTAAGGCTTTCACATTAATTGAGTGCAAATACTCAACTTTACCACTAACATTTGTACCATTGACTGTGTGTTTCACTTGTATGTGATATTTTATATTTTAAAATTAAATTCTGCTATGCAAAAGGTGTGCAATTTACTTTATTTTGACTTTATTTTGACCCCAACACTTCTATGGTCTTAGTTATTATACTTCTCACTGCATTCTCATTTTCAGAGACAAATTTCTTCTCTCTCTGTTAGACAACCCTCTATATGTTAATTATTTTCTCAGTCTTTATGTCTTGTTTACATTTTTATGTAATGAATCACAATAGAGTGTTTTATTACAAGGGTCTCTGGAATACTCTATTCTGATTGGTCAATGAGGCCATCTAACGGTCTGATATTTCTGAGTAACGTATATCAGACTGCTCATCCCAGTATTGAGATTCATCTTTCCTCATATGACTCTGCGATCTCTACAGTAAGCTAATAACATAATTTTAATGCAAATCAATATTTCATGTCCATTTACTTATTTAGTAGTCTAGTAATAAGCTGGATAATGAGCAGTCAGGTAATAATTTTCACAAAATAAACACCAACAGAACTCTGACGCAAACCGGCAGTGGAATTCGATTGTTCAGTGATTTCTTTCTTCTCACATAAAAACATATTTCCAACGCAAACAATATTTCATGTCCACTTATTTATTTATTTGTCAAGTAGTCTTGTAATAAGCTGGATAATGAGCAGTCAGCTAATAATTTTCAAAAAATAAACACCAACAGAACTCAAACTGGAGCTGGAATTCAGCTGTTCAGTGATTACTTTCTACTCACATAATAACACAGTTTCAATGCAAATCAATATTTCATTTGTTTATTTATATGGTTAGCCGTGCAATAAGCAGGTTTGCGTCTGTGTCCTGATCACCCTATCAGGGTTTATTTTGCAATAACAACCGGCTGACTATACATTATCAATGACATATCAACAGCCCTAATTTATTTTTGCTTTAGAATAACTTGCACTGTCAAATCGTGCACAATAAGACCAGGAAGACTTATTAAGAAAGTAAATAGAGTCAATTGTGGTTCCATATTGTCTTAAATGTTTTCATAATGTAAATAAAAATTATTATTTTATATTCTATGTATGCTGTGTGTACTTAAACCTTTTATTATTACCAGTAATTTATGTATCAAGTGCAGGGTTGCAAAGGATCAGTTTCCTATATTGTAAGGGTCAAGCTAATTAGGTTGAGGATTACGTTACCATGCGACTCTTTTGAAGAATTTGGCAGAAGGATGAAAAGATTCAAACAGGAATGGATTGTTGTTTGACCAGGAGCATTTTGTTGCCCGATAGTGTTAAGGGAACCGTGTGGGTTCTTCAAAGGTAAGGAGAAAATAAAATAAAACACGCTGACGACTTCCAGATATTGTTTGTCTGCTGATGCGAGCATAGTCTGCATTGGCTTAACTACACAAGACTCTGGCCTCCAGGCTGTATATACTGCCACTTACGCTACAATAACACACACTTCCGAAACAAGGCTGGACACAGAATACGGAGGAGAGGAAAAAGTGGGAAGGTGGTAGACGTGTGTCTGCTTGTAAATCATCACATATGTGCCTGGCAGCAGCGGCGGCTCTCAGCTCTACGGGAGTCAAGCCCAAAACAGCGACTCTTATTAAATTTCCATGAAGTTTAGTAACTCTGTGCGGTGAGCGTGGATGACAGGGAACGGCTGGCACTACTAAATACTTACAGCGTCGCTGTGAAGAAACTGACAAGAACACTTACTGCCTCTATAGCTACTGTTATACTAATAGCTACTTCTTTAACTCTAGCTGCAGTATTTTTAGCAGACACTCTGTTTATGGGTCATTCTCAAAGAAATTTGCAGTTTGTGCTTGAAAATTTCAGAAAAAATTAAACCATTAAAATATGTTTTGTAGAGAAAAAAATTACATTCAAAATGTTTGGGGGTTGAAGTTTACAGAGTTAAATTTCAGTGAAAAAATATCTAATAATGGCTTTAAACTAGCAGTATCATTATCCACAATCAATATTCTTGTGCTTTATCTTAAGAACAATATTGTTTCTGTAAAAGCAAACTATCACTGTGATTTTTCTCATAACAAAGCTGAACTACTGAGCTGGATAGGGCCAATTTAAGTGAAAACTAAATAAAATACTAATACATCTTTGTTTGAACCATAAGATAAAAGACTTTTATGATGTCAGAAAGATCAAACCATTATTTTTAAAAAGGGAAATAAGCATTACAGGGTTGAACAGGACAATGGATGGGGCAACAATGGATGGGACAAAGACAAGTTTTGCATTTTGTCAGATAATGCATAAAATATTTTTTTTTCACTACATAGAGAGTGAAAGCATGACATTTTTATTTATTTTATTTATTTTTTAAAGTTGGAATCTTTTTTTAATTATATTTTTTTTAATTGTCCATAACCCATTAAAATGTAACGTGATGAATGGGGGCATGCACATTGGCAGGTATTCAGATTCAGAAAATGTAAAACGCAATTTTTTAAATTTATTTTACATTTAAATTGCATTACCCAATAAACAGCATTAGATCTACTCAAATTAGTTTAATAAATATATCGGTAAGAATTTACATGAATGTTCTCTTTTTTTAAAGGGGTTCAATAATGACTAAAGTCATTTACAAATGCATTATAAATCATTTATATGCAGTTATAGCAACATGCATAAAATGGGCAACTTTCATACAGTACTTTCTAAATAGTTACTTACATGTTATAACTGTTTAATTAATACACTTATACATACATTAATCAAAAAAAAAATAAAAAAAAATGCCCTAATTCATGATTTGCCAATGCAGCAAAAATTGACTATCATAATGAGATTAAACGGAGGGACTATGTAATTTTGCTACAGTCTGTTTTATGTTTATATTAATTACTGTAATGTCTTGACTCACTTGTGTTGTCACTTTCCTTTCCACGTTGATGTCAAAAGAATGGTTTTACATAGTTCTAGATACCTAAAGTCCTCTTCAAGAACACTTTTCAGGTGTTCATGCTCGTTCACAGCATAGATCATATAATAAAGCCTGATGACCATTAAACCATACAGAACTGTGTGTGATAAAGTTGCTTACTAAGCTTTTCTGTGTAAAGTTGTAGCCAATTTTACAACTTCGTTTTCATGACGATGTAATGTCAACAAACCCTAAAACAACTGTAAAAATTATGATTTAAACAACTTTAAAGCTCAAATAATACATGAGTTTTAAGTGCTTGTAACAGTTAAAGGATGGGCAAGGAGGTGGCGGGAACCGGCTGAACAGTAAACGTAAGGTTTAATGTCAAACTCAACATAAAATAAACATAAACAAACACACACACATGCAGCGCGGCCACGTGTGTCTCTCTCTCTCTCCAACTGGCGTCTCCGGCTCCCCTTTATCTCACTCTCCTGCTGATAATCTGATTCAGCACCGGCCGTGCACTCTCACGGCCTGGCCATGCCCCTCCTCCTCGTCACTCTCCTCCCCCACCTGATTCAGGCCGGGGCACCACGGCCTGAAACGCTGCCGCTCCGGCCATTCTGTCAGCTGTTGGTCCACCCTGCCTCCTGGGATCCTGGGGGAGAGACGAGGGGAGGTGTGGGGAGAGGGAAAGGGTGAGTGGGAGACACTGAGAGAGAGAGAGAGGAGAGAGGAAAACTTGCTTGCCGGTTCCGGACATGCTGTTGCCCAGTCCTCAACCCCTCCTCCGCCCTCTGGAGGACGACAGCTCACTCATCCCCCGGCGGATGGCAGCGAGCCCTCCGACCCCTGGCAGAACTTGAAATGAACCTGGAATATTCCTTTAATCAATGCTTCATATATGTCCACTACCAAGGTAACAATGTTTAATAAGTGTTATTAAGCATTTATAACATAATGTTTACTATTTGGCTGGTATTGCATGAAAGTCACTGTTTTTAACATGTAAATTATTTATAAGTCATTAATGAACCCCTTTATATCCCCTTAACAAAGGGAACATCAATGTAAAATGCATATGGCACACAAATGGCACGGTTTGCAGAGAAAGTCCCTTATAATTCTAATAAAAATATAAACAAGTGTTTATTTAAAAATAGTTGCCCTTGCTACAGTTTTTATCAACAATTATATAAAAAATAATAATTCAAACAAATTAGATTTTTTTTCTTGTATTATTTGTTGCCACTACTCGGTGTTGTCATTCTTTTTGCTAGTTTTCAAAGTCAAACGGATTTCACAATCTTTACATCTATTTGTTTGTTAGCACGCAATGTGTTCCAGAGGGATTCGGTTTCAGATTAGCACAAGTTTGTCGACCTGCTCACGCTGCAGAGAATACTTCAAACCTACCAAAACACAATCATGTGTCCACTAGCATGCTAGCACTGATAACAACAAAATGTTCTTTTGTGTAAGTGATGCTAACTTAGACAACAACAGGACATTTCCAATGAGCCTGCAAGGTTTTCTTCTGTACTTCAACAATACATTTTTCAAACAAGGAACCAGTTCAAATTCATCTCTATTGACTTGAAAGATAAGACGGGACACTCTCATCAGATCAGACTTCAGATGTGCCAGTCAAAGATGGACATTTTTAGTTGACTCTTTTTGCCCATCCAGTCCCCACAGGTCAACAGTAATGGCCAATGCTCTTAACCAGGATCAGATAAAAGAGATAGTGTTGATGGGATAGACAGCATCTGATGTGGCCATCATGATTGAGAGACAAAAACTCATAGGAAAGGTTAATCTTAAACCCTTATCAATCAATTAGATTTGGCTTTGTGGAATTAATGGCATGGCTGGAATTGCTTGGCAGGATTGAAAGAGGTTTGTGTGTTGAACTTGGCATTGGCGTCTCTAGGGGAAATGAAGCTCTTTGTGTTTGAAGCATCACAGACGAATGGTTCAAACCTCTCTCATAGAGACTGATACAGAGCAAGATAACAGATTCTCAAATTAATTAGTGGAAATACGTGCCACCTCGTTCTCTGTCAAACTATTGCCTTGAGTCCCTTGTGAACCCAATGGAAAATAACAGTTCATTGAAATTTCAATGTGTGACTTTGTGCAGTACATCCTTTGACCATGTTTGATTTATGTGGCCGTGATGTTTACAATCTCATCACATTCTTTTTCCTCTTAATTTTATATCTGCAGGACTTTGTCACTGTAAGTACATGAAAACTCTACTTCTATACATGTAGCTTCTGTGCTCCTTCTCCTATTGCCTCTTAGAACTTATCCACTTTCATTTAAATCTGCCTATCCCACTTTTAATTTCCTGCTCACTATTCCCTTTAATATATCTTTTATCCATAGTGATGGTCAAGTGTTGTTTCCAGAAGAACACCAATCGTTCTGGGGTGCATCGGAAAGTTGTGTGGTTGGAACTACAGTTCTTCACCTATGGTTAGAAGAATAGTTCCTTGTTAGTTTGCTGTGTGGACATAATTTGACTTTGCTGAGACTTCTATATTTTTCATTCCATATAAATCTTTCATTCTGTCAAGACTTTAACCACGTTTACATGCAGTTAAGAAAACTGCTTATTCCGGGGTTTTACAGAAAGCGGCATTCTGAAATGTCACAGAAAACGTGAATGTAGCCGTTTAAGGGATTAAAGGCTGTTAAGAGAAAGTGTTTTAACACACATGGCTTTTGTCAGAGAAAATTTATTATGTGTCCATTTTAATGCATAAGTGAAGTTCTTATGTGTTTTTGAAGATTACACATGTGTGTATGTGCTCAAGTGCACTGGGGCAACCCAAATTCTGATGTAAAGCGAAACCTTACTATTGCAGTGCAATTTCAGTCGCATTTACATAGTGCATGCAGCTTTTGTGTCTTCAGCAGCTTTCATGCATTAAACAGCTTTCTGGAGTACGTGTAAATGAGCTATTATGATTTGATATCATCATAAGTTATTACTCCACCCCTTGCATAACGTCATTAATGAAAACTCTGTTTTATTGAACAAATGTGGTTCGAACGATGGATGTGCGACATATTTACTATGGTTTTGGGAAACAGTCATCACTAGCTTGTTAATTTCACCAACGATGCATCGTACTATAGTGGTTAAGCATTAAGTTACGTAGTTGTACTGGAAACGCACCCTGTATAGCTAGATGGGCACTATGGTCTCTTAAAATTTCCATGTTTTTCTATGTGTGAATATAGAAAAAGTTTTAACACTAATGCCCACTAATTTTGTAAAAAAAAATAATGGTAAAATTGTAATCATTTTTCAATCAGTAAACATGTTATGCAATAAGAAAAAAATTTACAGGTCAAATACTAACTTGGAAATTTGCTAAATTTGTTCCAAAGTGTTATCATTTATGTCAACAATGTGTGACTTAAGAAGACTCAATTAATTAATATGCAATTCATTTCCTGCCAGAACTGTTGTTGTGATACAGTTCAGCTATCAGAGTGTCAGATATTGCTATGTGTATTTTGTTTTTTTACCAATATTTAATGAATATTAGATATTATTTAATTGCCTTAAACAAAGGTTGCAATTTTAAAATTGGGTCTCTGGCTTAAATGATGCAGCTAATCCTTGTCAACAATACTAAATGATTTAACAGCACAGTTAGCACATTCATTCAGCAAACTTAATACAATGTAAAAAAACAAATAAAACAAGAAAATACCACAATCGTCCTCATAATAAGATATTCCTCATAAAATTATTTGTACCCTTTTTCTGTTTATTTTGCTAACGTATTCAATAATTCTGGGAATGCCACTAAAAACTTTGGGGATGGTTGTGTAGTTACGCAGCAAACTTAAAGATTTCCTGCTAAATAAAAGTGAAAATATGTCATCGAACTCTGCAAAAAGGGTCCAGGGGGCCAAAGATTCCCAAATTTCACTATGCTAAAGGTTCATGTTCCCTAATTAGTGGGCAAGTTCCAGTTTTGGTTCTGGGACAATGCTAAAACAGTCAAATCAATACATACAAGGCATTTGAAAAGTACCAAAAATAAATGATGAAGGCCTGGTAAAAGGCTTTCAAATCAGTTTAATAAGTCCCTCATATAACAACAACAAATAAATAAATAAATAAATAAAATCTGTTCAATTTGATGAAAATCAACCCCTGGGACACCAAATGGCCCGAAGTTGAAGAAACACCCAGTAGTAAAGGTGAAGAAGTCCGAAAACATGTTAAATGCTTAATTAAATAGTAAATACATAAACAGCAATGGTGTTTATGTTGGAGTTGCTGTTGTGTTCAGTCGATAGCTGTATTGCATTTTCAGTTCTGTCTTTTTTGGCACACAACAATATAATATTAGCCGAATAGCTAGCTAGCGGCTACCGTGCATCACTGCCTGTTTCAGTGATAGCAGGGCTATGTAGCCGCTAGCCTGCTAATACTTCCTAAGAGGCTGATTTCATGACTGTGATCAGTTAGATAGTTGTGTGTATAACTTTGTAGAACTACTTGCGTTTTTAGCTACATGTACCTGATCCGATCGTGTAGATGTAGAACATAGGCTTAATATCGAAAATTACTCAAAAGTTTATCATCGATATCTGAATTTTTTCCCCCCGATAAATATCAATATTGTTTTATTGCCCAGCCCTAACAGAAATACTAGCGCTATGCTAAATCATTTAAAAAAGGCACCCATTAGTGCAAGTTACTGATTTTCAACATGATCAGCACAACTTTGTGTGTTTGGACACCTGACCTGGTTGGATTGGATGATATCACGACTAGTCGAATTTGACTCGACTAATGGGCTTGACTAGAAGACTATTAAAAATCAGTAGTCATAGCTCACAACAGTCTGAAAACTCTATAAACAAGACTAGAAGACTGGAAGACTAGCTAAGAGCAGCAAAACATTTTACGCTGGTTCAAGTAGAAAGTATTTCAGCAGGAAGTTTGTGGGTGTTTGGATGAATGATGGAATTATCAATGAAGACGCCCATTGGTCAGTTGTGTCCATCGCTATGCTGTTGTTTACCAGAATGTGACACCAGGGAAATCAGATTTGTAAACAATAACATCCAAGGGCTGGCTAATCTTCTTAAGGGAAATTAATGAAAGGGGGTCGGAAATAAGAAGGGGGTGTCTGTGGCCGGGCTGGACACTGATCTTAGGCCGATCGAATAACAAGGGAAGATGAGACGAGAATCTGGGGATTAAGCTGAGGAGATCCCACAGGAATCAAATGAGAGTTTAGCCTTTAGACTCACAATTTCTCAGCTAAGAGCCAAGCACCCCCCCCCCCCCCCCCAAAAAAAAAAAAAGAATAGGCTTTGAAATGGGAGTAGGTGTCCATAATCCCCTCTTTGGATGCTAATCTATGTATCTAGATCTGGTCTTTCCCTGAGCCTGAGCTCCACAACAATGCTCCTCTCTTCTTGGGCTGGTAAACTTCAGTCTTGTGATGTGTTGAAGGTAGAATGGATTAGATGAGTAGGTGTTCTCTTTAGAGTTGTGCTCTCTTTAGATCTCATTAGCTCTCTTAGCAAGAATGAGAAGGAAACTTGATTTGAGTTTAGAGTTCATTGTACAGTACTTCATTTGCATGAGAAAAATACTTGATCCATGTTGTCTTCAATCAGTTCAATGACCTCATTGGATTCCCAGGGGTAAGTACTCTTCTAGAGTAGATCTTGTCTATATACTGTAAAGTTTATAAGAAGTGGTTGATAAGGCTAGCATCACCATGCTCCTACTCAGGGTTAACTCTAAAGCCCAAAGTATACTTCAGTTGCACACGTTGCTGATCGCTCCGCGCACAGTATGCACAATGGAAATTTTGTCAACAGCACAGTCTGCGTGACTTTACTTGTGTGGCCCAGAATTTCTCTACACACGCACAGTCTTTGTTGTATTCGCTCGCGGTCAAAAGTGGGCATACAGTATATCGCAGTTTGGCTACTTACATCTTACAAGGTGAGTAGGTGACAATCTTGCTGATGTGTTGCACTGGAAAAATTCCTGCTTAGCTTCTATGAAACATGAGTCCTGCCTTCTTTGATTTGACAGGCTATCTCAAATGACATTGATGAGCGGTGTTAGACCACTAAATAACTTTTTTAACCATTATGTAAGTCCTGCAACAACTTAATGACAATTATACAGTGGTGCATAATGGACTGCATTAAACGGCAACAAGGATATCAATTATTGGGAGGGCAATTTGGCTATATCTGATTATTGGAAGAGACACGCCCCCCCTTATCATATAGGCATACATTTAAAGAGAGACCCGGGCCGTATCAAGATACAAGAATATCATTGAGACTTGGGGTTGGGCTCTTTTGACTTCCGGCAGTACGTAACCACCTAGAAACCTCATATAGCACCCTAGCAACCACATTGCACAACATTAAAAACCACTTAAAGTACCTTAGCAAACGCGTGAAAGACAAAGGGATGTTAGATGTAAGTTTTTGGGCAAGCACCAATCACATTTTCTTAAAAAAAAAAAAAAAAAAAAAAAAAAAGAAAATAGCATTCATATTCTCTATTTAATGTTGGACCAAAAAATTTATTTAATTTTTACAGCACTGACAACCAATCATAAGTTACATAAAAGTTATAAAAGAGTTTGTCATTGCCTTTTAAGAGCACAATGAAAGAACCCAGAGTTAATATTTGAAAACATTATCATGGGGTTTTACACCCACAGGCATCTTCATGCAGCAGCTCTTGTTTAATATTAATAATTGTAATGATGGGTTATTTAATTCATGCTAATTTGTGTGTCTGGCATGCACTCCTCTCTATACGCAAAGGCAACCGAAAGATCATTGTGTCTAATTATAGTGTAATGGCATGGCAATTATTAGTTTAACAAACAGGCAGCGCTCCGACCGCCTTGGGGTGGACATGCACCTCTCCGCAGCTCTCGACCTATAGGAGCTGAGAATTGAGTCATAACGGAATAAAAGGATTAAACTAGGACTTAAGTTTTAGGATAAGGAAAGCTCTTTTACATTTTTATTTGTCTTCTGTGTGTTTACAAAACAATTTCACAGTGTTGCAGGGTAAATATGGTGAGATTTTAACAGTTTTGAGAGCTGAGATGGCATAAAATGCAAACTATACCATAACAGAGTCTAAAATTTCCTTCCTAATTCTCAGATTTTTATTTATGAAAAGTGACAGAGGGCTTGTTCTCATCTGGAAATGTGAGATAGGCTCTGTTCCAAAACCAAGTGAGCTGTCTTGCTGTCTTCTGTGTAATTTCTGTGTATTTGCCTTTTAATGCAGCATTCTAACTGATATGGAACGCAAATCTGTGCGTCATAGGCTACAAAAAGCTCTCCTCACATCAAGCAGACAGATAACTGTTAATTTGGCAACAGGAGGTTGCTGAAAACGGCTGCTGAAATCGGTCTGTGCTTATTGAAATTTGACCACTGCCCCTAGTGGCTGACGCTGGAAGTGTAGTTGACCATTTTCCTGAGTGAAATGTCCACAAGGTGGTGCCAAAAGTGATTTGTGCTTTTGATATGAAAATTATGTAATAATAGTCAACAGGAATGCATAATTCCGAACCCTACCCTTACGAAAATCGAGAGTTCATGGCAAATTTACAGCAAACTTGCCGCAAATTTGGCACTGATCATTTTCACACGCAAATGAGCTTTGCGGCATACTTGCAGCAAATTGTCCATTGTAGCCAGAGGTTCACCACTACCGGTGAAGAGCTGCAAACTTCTGGCAAACATTTGCGGCGAATCCCAAGCTCAATTGCATGTGAAAATAATGTGAAATTAGCAAATTTGTGGCTAGTTTAGATTTTTTGTAAGCCTAAACCTAACTGTCAGTGAAGTAAAAAGAGCGAAAATGCAACCTCTGAATCTGAATGTTACACCACTCCTTGTCTCTCTCCACTGGCTGCCGGTTGATGCACGTATCAAATTCAAGGCTCTGATGCTGGCATACAGAACAGTCACTGAGTCTGCTCCAGCATACCTAAAATCATTTATGCTAGAAGCCTGCGGTCGGCTAAGGAACGTCGCCTTGTTGTACCAACACAAAGAGGCACCAAAACACTTTCTCGGACTTTCAGCTTCATCATACCACATTGGTGGAACAACCTTCCCAACTCCATCCGTGAAGCTGACTCACACTCTGTCTTCAAAAAATGACTAAAAACACATCTGTTCCTTGAGCACTTAACCAGTCATAAAAAAATAAACAATTCCTGTTGCACTTTATTCTGTTTTGAATACTACTATGATGCTAGTGATACTTTGTAATATAGCACTTTTCATACCACTGTCTCCTAAGATGATTCGCTTATGTTTTCCTATTTTGTAAGTCGCTTTGGATAAAAGCGTCTGCCAAATGAATAAATGTAAATGTAATGTAAATGTGAATCATGCTCACCATTTACTTCCTGGTTTCTTTGGGACCAAAATCCATGTCTCAGAGATTGTCCACACAACGGGCCATCAGTAGCACCACAGGTAAACATGTTTGAATTGATGCAAAAATATCTGAATGGGATTGCCGCTTGTCCATTTTTCTGCAGAATGGGGTTCGATTTCAGTGTACATTAACATTCGGAAGCAGCACGTCGATTTTTCTGTGTGATAATGTTGCGTGAACCACACTAGAGACTCGAATCTCTGTTTATTTTAAGAGTTTCCAGTTAGCATGATGCTTAGCTAACACCTTGATACTCCAATAAGAGTAAAAATACACAGCACATGAAATATTGGGTGAAATAATCAGTTTAAATGGGGGAAAAAAATGATCAATACTTTCTTCTATTAAATTATTTATATTTATATTTGACATTTCTCTCATTTCATCCACCATCTTGAATGGATTTTTTCACTGATCTCATTGCAATTGCCTTCGTACCAAATATGTGATTTTAGCCCTTAAAATTTGCCTTTTAGTACAGCATTTTGTGTTGGGAGTCTATGATTCCTTAAAATGCTGCCTATGTAGGCAGCTCACTAGGTTTTGGAACAGAGCAATGGTTGCCCCTTCATTTTTATCTAAAAATGCAGTATTAGCTATCAAATCTCAAATTGGTGTAATGGGGTCACAAAGGATCTGTGTGTGTGAGCAGTCTCCATGTGCAATAATTTATTGTTATCGCCTCAGTCATTGTAAGAGGCTGTTAATGTTGCTCTTTTGTATGGGGCTATGGCTGTTTTTAAACAGCTCCATATGGTGACACGCATCAGGCTTTGAGTGTGTGAGGGTCTGCTCTCACCCTCTCTATTGAGCCGGACCACAGAGGAGCACTATAAGCTGTCCTTTCACACTGCCAATAAAAGACAGAGACTCCATCTGGCACACACACACACACACACACACACACACACACACACGCTAAAGCGACGCAGGTTATGTCCCGCACATTAACATTACACTGCTATTTATGCTTGACTTGATCAAACTGGGAGATTAGAAATCTTTCGTTTGATCTCTGAGATGTTTTTTTTTTTTTGGACTGCTGATGTAGTTGATGAAGTCTGGATTTGGCATATTTACACACCTACAGAAACACAAAGATTGTTCAGTGAATATTCCAAATAGACAAGCAGCAAAAATCCAGCCTGATCTCATGAAAAATACGTGAATGTGGTGACATATTTGCAAAATGATATTAAGT